>NC_083772.1:24957762-25010262 GCF_963514075.1 Conger conger | reverse complement strand
TCTGCGGTTGAGCATCTTTACTGAAGTGGCTGCTCTGTGGTTGAGCATCTTTACTGAAGTGGCTGCTCTCTGTGGTTGAGCATCTTTACTGAAGTGGCTGCTCTCTGCGGTTGAGCATCTTTACTGAAGTGGCTGCTCTCTGCGGTTGAGCATCTTTACTGAAGTGGCTGCTCTCTGCGGTTGAGCATCTTTACTGCAGCTGTGATTTGGGCCGTGGGGCACGTTGGTGCATCAGGGACGAGCGCTTTAGCAGGAAATCCCACCAGCCCCCATTTTCACCCTGCCTCCTTTGCTGGGATGAAAGTGCTGAGCAGAGTAAGACATGACTCCTCATCTCTCCCTCGCCTCCCTGGAGTAATGAGCTCACCTCCCACTGCTTCCTGTACAGTGCTAGAAACAGGCTCTCCGGCGCGGAGACAGGAAGTGATGCGGGTGCCCTTACAGGGGCCGGCAGACGTGGGAGACATGACGGCGTCTGCAGCCGCGGCTGAACGAGTGGGAGTCACAGGAACCTCCGGGGATGAACTAACTAAAGAAACAGCACAATACTGACTGAAGATGTCACGCAAAAATCGTACTCGGTGATGAATAATGCAAACTGAAATCTACTTTAATTTCAGCGCTACACGAAAAATCAATTCTGTGCTATTTTCAATACCTTGGGCATCACAGGTCTTGATGCACAGTTGGTCAGGGGAATTATTAGTGTTTCACACAAACACATGCAAACTGTTCATCTGTGCCTGTATTTATTAGGATTTGTCTGTCTCTTACATCTGTGTGTGTGTGTGTGTGTGTATGTGCACATGCGTGTAGGCCTATGTGAGAATGTGTGTGTGAGTGCATGTGTGTCTCTTTTATGCGTTCTTGTCTGTACCAGAATAACCTCATGGTACAATATCTACCATGGTGGGACAGAGCTATGTTAGAACCTGTTTTGCATTTCAAGTAATTTGCTAAAAAAATCTGATTACTGCAACGTTTCAGCGCTCTATTGTACTGTTTGTACTTTTCCCGGAATAAAACCACAGCGCAGCATAAGACAAGACTCATCCTGCTCTCTGACTCCCTGGAGTAATAAGCGCACCACCCACCGGATCCTGCGAAGTTTCAAGAGCGTGCGGCGGCATTCGCTCTAATTCGGAGGCAGGAAGTGATGCGGGGCGTCCTCACGGGGGGGTGGGAGGAAGTGATGCGCGGGCGGACAGACGAGCGCTGCTGACACACGGCAGCGTGGGATTTGTTGACGACGGCGGCGGTTCTGATAGTCGCCGTCGTTCCCGCGTACAGTAAACAGACTCATCGGGCCACGCAGCGCACGGCGGGGCGGCCTGACCTCCCCGCGGTGTGTGAACGAGCGCGTGTAGGAGGCGGTCAGGCTGCCGCTGAGGCGCGCACTACGGCTTATTAAGCGAAGCTAAAATAAACTGCCTGTATGAGGAGAGGGGAGGAGACGGACACCCTCTGAACCTTTTCCACTTCTCCCAGGGCTCCCGTTTACCCCGCTGAAAACGGTCGCCCCTGTGTGTGCAACAGAACCTTAATTCCTCTGGATTAAGAACTGTAATATAACGCGTTTAAAAACTATTTTACATTTTTCTCTTTTATCTAACTGCCACGCTATCCTCCTGAAACAGGTGTTCTTATATTAGAGTGTTTTCGCGCATGCGTGTTTCTACAGATCCTTAGGTGCGTTATTGCAGTGTAAAGCCTCAAGCCAGCTTTGTTCATGGGCTTCCACCATCTGTCCCCTGTCTCTGCCGCTATTCCTTCCAGGAATGGCCATAAATACACACTATACTCACAAATTACAGCCATCAGCCATTTGCAAGAATCTCTCTCTGCAGCACACATAAAATATTACTAAAAGAGAAACACAAACACACACACACACACACACACACATGCACTCACACTCACATTCACACACTGACTCACACTACACTACAAGAGAGCTTGGCCCTACAACAATTTTAAATGAATACTTCTTACCACCACACCAAAAAAGCTAAAATTATAGAGAATAAATAATAATTAAAATATATGTCCTAATATAACTGTCCATACCAAGCCTGTGGATGGCACAGATTCATTATTTTGTATTCAGTCGCTGAATACCCTTTAACCACAGTGAGAACAATACATTGGAAATAGCTAAGCGCCATTACCTTGATCAATCGGCCACGGTCAGGCCGAAACTGGTCAACGTTGACCGAACGTTGACCGAACGTTGACCGAAAGGGCTAATTTAATGACCGAGTTGTCCTGTCCATGAGCCAACATTCATGACAGAGGAGAGAACGGAACTATTACTCAGACAAACCCATCTGAAACAGCATATGGAGTTTTGACAGCGTGGAGCGGTTTCGTAGATTAGAAATGTTGCTTCCCATTTAAAAGTGTCACGAGTTTTAAGCTCTGAGGCAACACAATGCGAGAACTGCGCAAGTGTGGAAATATCAAAGAAAAGGGAGAAGAAAACACTTCCAACAACTTCAGGGGGAAAAAATCAGAAAGAAAAAAAGAGAGGGAAATGCACTCAGGGCTCCCTGTGGATTTCCAGACAGTGGCAAAATACTCAAACACAACTGACATTCAATGCAAAACATCATTACCCAGCCAAGCTCCTCAGGCCATCGCACAAGCTCTAACATTTCCTTTTCCCTTTCACTGCTCTGGACAAAATGGCTGCGGAGCGTTTCTGAGGAGCTCACAGAGCCCTCAGTGGTGTAAGCACTGCAATTAATCAGCCCTGAAGACCGAGCCATAACATTTGTTTACCGTTCAGTCTCTAAACATTCAAACCAAAGGCACTGCAGTGGTCTGCAACACACCTGTATCTCCACACTTACGTTTCACTGGCAGTTGTTCACTTAAAGAGATACACACTGGTCCTTCCTCAGTGCTGTGTCAGTTATGGCCCTACACACTGACTGAAGAAGGTCCTTCCTCAGTGGTGTGTCAGTTAAGTCCCTACACACTGACTGAAGAAGGTCCTTCCTCAGTGGTGTGTCAGTTATGTCCCTACACACTGACTGAAGAAAGTTCTTCCTCAGTGGTGTGTCAGTTATGTCCCTACACACTGACCGAAGGTCCTTCCTCAGTGGTGTCAGTTATGTCCCTACACACTGACTGAAGAAGGTCCTTCCTCAGAGAAACATCGATTGTTGCCCTGCTTGTAAAGAAGGTTTGAGGGGATTAGAAGTAAAGAAAGAACGAAGAAACAAAGTGGAAGAAAAAAGCTGAAAGGGGTGGAATGATATTTGGGGTATGAGAGAGAGGTAGAATGGCCAGGATGGAGGGAATGGTAAATGCTTGGAATTTATATAACGCCTTTAACCAAAGCGCTGTACAATTGATGCTTCTCATTCACCCATTCATACACACACTCACACCAATGCCGATTGGCTGCCATGCAAGGCGCCAACCAGCTCATCATGAGCATTTGGGGGTTAGGCTCAGGGACACTTCGACACGCCCAGGGTGGGAATCGAACCGGTAACCCTCTGACTGCCAGACGACTGCTCTTACCTCCTGATCCAATGCCGCCCTGATAGTATGGGAGCAGAAAGAGGAGAGGGGACTGGGTTGTGTCTCACCTGGTTGAGTTTCTTCCACAGGTTGAGCACTGGGGAGAGCCCGTTGGACCAGATCTCTCTGTCGAATTTGGACCCAGCTGCAACCGACCGGCTCAGAATCCTCAGCTGGGAAATCACCTAGGAAACAAGCGCCATGGTACTGTAACATATTTTTTCCATTGCAGTAAAATTAGCTTGTATGAAACTGTGGAACAAAATAACTTTCGCACAATAAATAGGCTAAGATAAACATACACTACAATTCAGTTTGCAATACACAAACAAATATAGTCTGCTTGTACTAATCTAATCAAAAGGCTTACAAATAATTACTTTCCATATTTCAATTGTAAACGTACGTGGGCTAGAGATTTTGTGTATGTTTCCTATTTATATTTCCCATCAGTTCCTCAATCTGATTGTATTCAGAATATTACAGATTTGTGATGACTGCGAATCATAGCAATATACGGATTCATTACGTCCTATAAACACCTAATTGGAAAGAGATTCTTAGTTTGATTAGTCCAGCCGATTTGAACCGGCTGTTTTCAGCCTGAGAGCCTGACACCTGCAACCCATCTGCTGACGGCCACGTGTTTGTCCCGTTCACAGGGGCAACATGACCTCACAGAGCACCAAATCTCACGCCACTCTGGCATCAACCATTTCCTTCCATGGATTTGTTTTCCAGTCCTGAAATTTTATTTTCCATCCACTTCTGCAAAAAAACATCTAATTCATAAAACTGAAACATTTATACTACTTGTGAAAACATTTACCTATGTTAATTACACATTATAAGCAAACGTTGAGTTTTAGCACAATTGGGATTAATTATTATCCAAATCTGGGTAAGAACAAAATCGACTATGTCCACAAGCTCATAAAAGCTATCCCCAAGAAGGAAATCTTCTCCTTTCTGTGAATTTTGATAAATGAAGTGCTATGAATCATGTGAGACACGCGGTCATGGAGAAGTTGAGAAGAGAAGCATTAGTGATGTGCAAAAGGGGTTTTTCCATCTTCAGGACGACAAAAACTAAGGCGAAACATTCTTCACAGCTGGAGGTCATATGTGATCTTTTTGAGTGCCTGTTTGAAAAAAGTCACGGATGGATTTCAATGGAACTCGGGGAAGCTGCAGATGGATTTGAATTTGTGGAAATGACTGCATGACAGATGAGAAGCTATTCACTCCGCAGAGCGCTACATGTTTTTGACATTTTTGGCCTCTTCCCCGCGGAATTTCATGAGGAAAAGTTTAAGTGACAAATTGCAGAGATGAAGTGTGTCAGTCTCTGCAGGTGTGCACTGACGCGGTGGTTTGATCAATGACAAACTGCAGCAAAGAAAAGAAAGAAAGTGAGAAGCGATTCAGCGATGCTTCATTCTCTCCTCTCCTCTGATGAATGGGTTTCATTTGCTTCGGCCGGACTTCGCGCTAACATTCGATTACCCGGGCTGGCCTCCGGAGCAGAGGCAGCGGAGAAAGGGGAAGCTCTCCTGGTCTGGAGATGACTGTAATTCAGGCCGAACTGCTGTGCAAAGCCGCCCTGCTGTGTCCAGTCATGGGTTTTACAGCTCAAGGTTTTATAGCGGAGCGGCGCAATTACACATAAAAACAGCGCCTAACGAACGATGCGCATCGCGGGTCACGGATTGCAAACTCGACAAGAAAAGTTGGCCTTTCACCGCTCCGGCTGCGTGACGGCTGACAGCGGGGGCGTGGAGGGAGGGGACGGAGGGGCCGCCGGGGCTGACAGTGACAAATGGGACGGGGAGCGAGAGCCGGCCCCGCCACGTCAGCCTGGATTGGCCGAGGGCCCCTCGGGGGGGGAGAGGCGCGGGGTGGAACCGGTCTCTCACAGCCTCGTTATCCCTTCACCCCCTAACGAGCGCGAGGCCTCGCCCGCGGGGAGCGGGGCGACCGCGATGGAACCGCGACAGGCCATCTAGTGACCGGGGTGGGAGAGCGACAGGCCTCTAGTGACCGGGGTGGGACCGCGACAGGCCTCTAGTGACCGGGGTGAGACCGCGACTGGCCTCTAGTGACCGGGGTGAGACCGCGACTGGCCTCTAGTGACCGGAGTGGGACCGCGACAGGCCTCTAGTGACCGGGGTGAGACCGCGACAGGCCTCTAGTGACCGGGGTGGGACCGCGACAGGCATTTAGTGACCGGGGTGAGACCGCGACAGGCCTCTAGTGACCGGGGTGAGACCGGGACAGGCCTCTAGTGACCGGGGTGGGACCGCGACAGGCCTCTAGTGACCGCGACAGGCCTCTAGTGACCGCGACAGGCCTCTAGTGACCGGAGTGGGACCGCGACAGGCCTCTAGTGACCGGGGTGGGACCGCGACAGGCCTCTAGTGACCGGGGTGGAACATTGACAGGCCTCTAGTGACCAGAGCGGGACCGCGACAGGCCTCTAGTGACCGGGGTGGGACCGCGACAGGCCTCTAGTGACCGGGGTGGGACCGCGACAGGCCTCTAGTGACCGGGGTGGGACCGCGACAGGCCTCTAGTGACCGGGGTGGGATCGCGACAGGCCTCTAGTGACCAGAGCGGGACCGCGACAGGCCTCTAGTGACCGGGGTGGGACCGCGACAGGCCTCTAGTGACCAGAGTGGGACCGCGACAGGCCTCTAGTGACCGGGGTGGGACATTGACAGGCCTCTAGTGACCAGAGCGGGACCGCGACAGGCCTCTAGTGACCAGAGTGGGACCGCGACAGGCCTCTAGTGACCGGAGTGGGACCGCGACAGGCCTCTAGTGACCAGAGCGGGACCGCGACAGACCTCTAGTGACCGGGGTGGGACCGCGACAGGCCTCTAGTGACCGGGGTGGGACCGCGACAGGCCTCTAGTGACCGGGGTGGGACCGCGGGAGGAGGTGGGGGGACCGGGGGGGTGAGGTGGGTTTGGTGGGAGAGACTGACAGTGTTGGACGTGATCGGCGACTGCATTATTAACGTTAAATCAGATTAGCTATCGACCACACGCACTGCCAAAGTCAATGAGGGGACCTACCACCCCCCGCTCCCCCTGCCCTTGGCCCCCGCGTGCGGTGAAGGGTTGGGCGTTAAATGTGATATGTTGCTGTCGGGGCAATAAAAAAACAGAGCTAATCTGGAGCATGACACTGCGTGCGCGGAGAGAGAGCTCCAGCTCGCCGACGGGAGATCCCCGGCCTGCCGTTCCCAAGCGCCGACCACGTGAGCAGTGCATGATGGGACTGGGCCAGCGCACCTGAGGAGGCCCTCAGAACCGGCAGGGGACGGCTAATAAAAACATGAAGGCGTTAAATCCCAGTAAAGAGCCCGGATTACTGGGCTGGGATAAGCAGCTGTGGGACAGTGAAGGAGGCGAGTGAAGCAGGGCCTCGCTGTCTTTGGCTGCGGTTCAGACGCACAGCGGCCTGTTTAAACCTGAGATCTCAGCGCAGACACTCGTCTCTGCTCAACACCTGAGGGGAGAGGGGAGAGAGCCAGCCCACCGCAGCGAACAGAACACTCCTTGTTCTCGTCTTCACAAGAAACAAAACCATCATTTCAGCATTCATTTTTTTCCTTAGCACAAAAAAAATTACTGATTGCCAACCACCAGGCCATGTATTGTAATATGGGCTTCATTGCCCAGTTAATCAACAGGCCAGTGATTGTATTTACTACGCAGATCTGCTGCTCATTGTTGTGTGTGAAAATCCCAGGAGATCAGCAGTTACTCAAACCACCCTGTCTGGCACCAACAATCATTCCACAGACAAAGTCACTTTTCTTCCCCATTCCGACATTTGGTCTGACATATTGACCATGTCTGTATGCTTTTATGCATTCAGTTTCTGCCACATGATTGGCTGATTAAATATTTGCATTCACAAATGTCACTGCCAGACCAAATAGAGTTCGCCCTGCTACGAGACTGCCCTGTTTCATCAACTTCATCCACCCTTAGCATTATATGCTAACTGAACCCAACCACTCTGCATTCACGCTTCGTGCTAATACAGAAAATGTTAATATTGGTTTAGTAAATGAAACGGCATCCTAAGGGCCGTTTATATGCCCATTTGTATTGCGCTTCAGCACCTGCATATAATAATCATGTCTGAACCAAAATCATTCTGTAACCCCCCTCCCCACCCCCCCACCCCAGCCCTGAAGATAAGGGCTGCCTGAGAAACAGATACATACATTAAAAAAATCACATCACATCATACAGGCGATGAAGGGAACACAAACGCGGGGCATGGGCAGCGATCGATACGCCCTGAAGCCGGAGACAGGAGCAGACTGTCCGTCAGAAGCCGCAGTCACATCCGCCAGCCAAAAGTAGGTAAATAACGAGATAAACCCGCAGCGTACGGGGGAGGGCCCCCGCCCTGCTGACCCCAGCTGAAAAAGAAAAGTCTGGGGAGGAGATGAGAGTTCTCGGGGCGCGCACTGCATCATCGCTGACAACCAAATTCTAATTACGTTCCGGCTCACAGATTTAAAGCGCTTTTTATTGGCCGCCCATTGAATATGCTGCTGGGAGGCAGGCCGGTGATTTAGAAGGGATGGCTGCGAGATTAAACGCACGCCGCCGCCACCCCCCCCCCCCCCCCCCCGCACCCCACCGCACGAAAAATGAAATAAATAAAAAGGGGGGCGCAGTTCATTAGCATGTAAGGATGGCGGGGTGGGAGCGATCGCAGCGGTTTACGCTCTCTTTATTAGCCTGCCCGATTTCATTGATATCGGGCCGCTCCTATTGTCAACTGCATTTTTCACTCCCTCCCCGCGACGCGCCTCGCCCCGGTGTCCCCGCAGGAAACATCCCTGCCTGCTAAAAATAAACGGCCTTTCGCCACCGGCCGTCGTTATTTATTTATTTATTTATTTATTTATTTGAGTGGCGGTACGGGGGGTGCGGTGCGGTCAGGTGGCGTGAATCACACAGCGTGAGCCGAGCCCGCCCCGGGCCGGGGAGTGGCCCCTGTGGCCCCTGTGCTCCCTCCACCGGTAAATAAGACTCCCACGTCTCCGTACTCATGGGCCCGCCATTTCGGAAAGGGACCACGTGCCCCCCGGACGTGGGCCCCACCACCCAGCGCGGGCCCTCCCGGCTCGGTCAGGCTGCGATTCCCCCCTCGTGCCGGAGGTCTCCGGACCCCCACTCGGACACGCCCGGCCGGAGCTGCGGTTTGAGGGAGGCCGTATTTCAGCGGAATGGCTCCTGTCACCTCCTGGAGGCCGGCGGGGCTCCCTCTCCCCTGACCCGCGTGCGGGAGGGAGGTTCCGGGGAGATCCATCAGCTCCTAATCTCCAGTTAGCTCAGGCCGTTACTTGACCTGCCCAACAAGCCCGGCTACAGGGGCCGTCGTGGTGTCCATCAGTTATTTTTGGCGTGCCCCCGTGCCCCTCCTGCCCCACGCTCGACCCTCGCTTCGCTCCACTTGCTGCTCTGCACCAGCAGGAGATCCTTCACCTGCCTGTGCTAGTGGGCCTCGCCCGTCACTAGCCTGAGCAGCTAAAGAAGCTCTCCACCAGGAAACAAGCTGTGGAGGAGCCTCCTTTGCATTATGGGATGCTGCTGGTGTCCGACGCCCAGCAAAACCAGCATGTAGCGGCTCAGGTACTCTCTCTCACCCACTGTTTCACCGTCAGAGAGAACTTTCCCCTTACAGTAAGCAGCTCAGCTTTTTTGTTTTTGTGAGATGTACACCAGCTGGTCTCTCATTAGTGTGAAAACTTGTATTGTGGTTACACAGCACCATGTGTTCACTAACCTCAGTGACTAACCATAGCACAGTACATCTCCCTGTATTTACTAAGCTCAGTTATACACTTATTCAACACCCTGTATTCACTGACCTCAGTTATACACTCATTCAACACCCTGTAGTCACTGACCTCAGTTATACACGTATTCAACACCCTGTATTCACTGAGCTCAGTTATACACATATTCAACACCCTGGATTCACTGACCTCAGTCATACAGCATTAACATTAACTGACTCGGTGCTATACAGAACCTTGCATTAACTGACCTTGGGGCGGTATAGAACCTTGCATTAACTGGCCTAGGTGTTATATAGAACCTTGCATTAACTGATCTCGGTGTGGTACAGAGCCCTGCATTAACTGACCTCTGCTGTACAGAGCCCTGCATTAACTGACCTCGGTGTGGTACAGAACCTGCATTAACTGACCTGGGTGCGGTACACAGCCCTGCATTAACTGATCTCGGTGTGGTACACAGCCCTGCATTAACTGACCTCTGCTGTACAGAGCCCTGCATTAACTGACCTCGGTGTGGTACAGAACCTGCATTAACTGACCTGGGTGCGGTACAGAGCCCTGCATTAACTGACCTGGGTGCGGTACAGAGCCCTGCATTAACTGACCTGGGTGCTGTACAGAGCCCTGCATTAACTGACCTGGGTGTGGTACTGCATTAGCTCTGTAATGTAAGGCATTAGACGGCGGCCTCAGAGGGCTCACAGTGGAGACTGTCAGCTGAGTCGCGGTGGAATGAGAGGCAGTATTTTTATCCAGATGAATTGTGGGATCAATAGACCACCTGCTGGGGAGCCTGATTGGCAATTTGGCCAGTTCAACACATGGCGCTTTGCCAGGCGGCCAATGGGCTGCTTAATGACAGCCACAGGGCCCCGGTCAAGCAGCCACCCAGCGGGCTAATGTCTGAAATACCCACTTTATTTAAGAGCACTGTCAAAGTGCAGCCCAGACACATAAAAGACCCCGCACTGCGTTTTGTTTGCTTGATAGTTTTTCGTTGAAAGAAACCCAATTTGTCTTTTATGCAATGGCCGTCGTGCATATTTTTATGATGTCTTTAATTCCTGCAAACTACATTTCCATTGGTTCCACTGATTTATAGATTAACACGGTCGGACACGTTTCTACTGTAATTCAACCAGACACTATTCATTTTGAGCTTAATAAGCTGCCCACTTATCCAATATTGCCTTTTACTTTGGCTTTAATTGCGGAGCCCTCTCTGTTGAATATCTGCGCTGAGGGAGACGGAGAGGAGATCTCAGGGAGGGACTCCGCCGGCCCGGTTCATTCGAGGATACGGCGGTGTTCAGCCCGGAAGCTTCCGCAGCCACAGCACGCGCTCACAACCCGCCTAAACGCAGAGCGCAGAGGAAGGACACGCGTTCTGTTTTCTGTGCGGCGAGAGACGGGTTCATTCTGTTCCCCGTGTTTTTCTCCGGAGCCGTCCTCTCGGGACGTGCTCCCATTCGCGCCCCCTCACCCCAGGGAGGTGTGCGCGGGCAGGGCGCTCGAACCTCTGCGAGGACAGGGCGGAGGGGGGGTTAGCACGGACGTGTCGTTCGGCCCTGCGGAGGCGCCCCACTGCAGGACTGACCTGAGGACAGTCTGCTCTGATTCTGCCGCCCACACGGAGGGGGACTGCTGCGAGACCAAACAAGCGTGTTATCAGAGCAGCTGTAATGGGGAACTGCAGCAGCATATTTAAATGACTAGCCCAGCGCCACAGGCTGCTTTCTGACAAAAATCCCCTTATCTCTCCAGCTGTCCGTCAAGCGCGCGTGCAGACAGGGGGCAGGCGGTGAGGAGCTGAGGTCAGAGCTGTGCAGTGCAGAGTGAGGGACACACACACACACTCTCACTCTCACTCACACACACACACCACACACACACACACACACCACACACACACTCACACTCACACTCACACTCACACTCACACTCACACTCACACACACACACACACACACACACACACACACACACACACCACACACACCACACACACCACACACACACTCTCACACTCACACTCACACTCACACTCACACTCACACTCACACTCACACTCACACTCACACACACACACACACACACATATACACACACACACTCTCACTCACACTATCACTCACACACACACACACTCTCACTCACACACACACACACACACACACACACTCTCACACACACACACACACTCTCACTCACACACACACACACACACACACTCTCACTCACACACACACACACACACACACACACTCACTCTCACACCACACACACACCACACCACACACACACACACACCACACACACACACACACACACACACACACACACACACTCACACACACACACACACACTCACACACACACACACCACTGCTCTGTATCTCCACAGCCTAACATCAGCATTCCCAGAGACAGCATGTTAGACAACACACATACAACACACAGAAACGCACACACACTCAATAACTTGCACAGAGCCCCAGACACCCTTACCCACACACACACACACACACCTCACTCTCACTCTCTCTCTCTCTCCCGATAATGAATCTATTGTATTAATAAGGTGTAACTTCCCCTTTTAATCTTGAGATTACCCATCAATACCAATTCCCTAAATAACCTTCTGCTTTCAAATCCACTGCCAAGAAACCGCACTTCTTCCCCGCGATGAACATAACCGTGCCTCTTTCATTAGGGAGACGTGTAATCTTCATCTTCAGCAGACCCCGCCACCTCTCTACCTCATCCGTCATACGGCCATCATCATTAAGATCATCATCATCATCGCCATCATTCTCCGCTGCAGCTGTGCACACAGCAGAGCCGTCGGGGAGGACAGGGACCCGATCAAAGCGTGGCCCCGGGCCCGGAGAAGAGAGGGAAGAGGGTTAGCTCCTCTGAAGCCGCTTTTCCCGCTGACGCGGCTCAGCTCCCGCGCCCAATTCCCGCTCAGGTATTCCGCACACGACGTTCCCCTTTTCCATCGCCGGCGTGCATTTTAATAAAGGAGGCTTCGAGCCCAGAGCGAGGGGGAAACGAGGGCCCGGACCACTTTCTGAGCGCAGGAGAACGACGCCTGCCTCCTGTCTAAACTGCACGTTCCCTATCCGACCCCTGCAAAGAGCCTTCTGCCAGTCAGAAGCACCAGAGCTAACGGGCTCCATGTTCTGGCAGGCGGGCGCCGTCACACTGGTGAAGTGGTGTTTTCCTCATGGACTGTGACGTGCCAGAGCCATTTGGCACATTTGTGATTTGCCATGGACCTAAGTGGGAGGACGGTCAGTCGGGGTGTGCCAGTCAAAACCTTCACGTCAGTCTCGTCTGCGATCTGCACCGCTGCCTCCCGCATCCTCAGACCCGTGTACAGCGGACTTTAACATGCCAATGCGTGCATGTTCACAGCCTATTCAAAAGCCAATCCACGGTTCTCATGGATCATATGCTGTCCAATTTGGTATTGATATAAATCACGCAAGCTGGGACAAATGCACACTTATGCATTTATAATTAATTGACATTTTTCTTTTTCATTATTTTAATTCCTGTATTTATTTGTTTTTAATTGTTTGTGGCTCTGCACCATGGTCCCCGGGGTACCGTTTCATTATTTTTCTTACACTCGTCGGAAACAAGAAGAATAACAATAAATGCAACTTGCAGTGAAAATGATAGCTACAAAGTATTACAAAGTATTACAAAGTATTGATAGACCGCATTGACAAAAAGAGTTTGATGATTAAGGAAATATTTGGCAGCAATTGCTCTTTTTGGCATAAGAAATGTAATATGTAATATCAACAATGAACATAAATGAACAAAATAATTAGCATTTGAATTAAACAAGTCATTATCATAAATCATATCTGTCTTAGTTCACGCCAACATAACTGAGCAGCCTAATGTGTCTTACTGTTGGAAATGTTATAATCAGCTTGAACGAGTTATATATAAAACGATAATATTCCTGCAAAGAAAACAGTTTTTTAGCTTGTCTACTTTATTTCAAATTACTGATGAGAACGAATGTCATGTCATTAAGATAACTGTTTCCAGCACATTTTACAGATTAAAATAGCTCTGAGAAACAACAACAGAAGAAAGTTATAAAAGAGACCTAAACTGCAGTGTTTCTATCATTTGTGCCAGTACAGTATATGTAAGCAACATGCATTACTTGCATTAGTTATCTCCTCCAAAGCTAATTTAACATCATCTGAGAGCAGTGAATATCAAAGATGCTGATACTGAGCAACAACAAACCATGTTATTGTTTTGTCTGGAGGGCATCTATATGTAGCCCAAAATAAAGTTCATATGTGGGTCACGCTATTTGTGGAGACAAAATAACCAAGGAGAATGTCGCTTGCAACTGCCTGTTTTCTTCCCTTCTAAAAGAAATCACTCAGTTTAAGCCATGCCATTGAAAACTGACCCATAATACACGTTTTATTACATTTCTGACTGAAGAAAATTTGAACTAATTTCTTGTGGCTCAATTTTTTTTTTTTTAAGTGACAACCCAACTCTGCACCTCCCGCTAAACAAGGTCTTGGGAGAAACCTCTGATTAGTATATCCTTATCCTTGTCTTCCATTGCAGCGGTACTGTAAACTACTGGAACTGGCAGTATGCCCTGTACAGCTCTTAAAGGGAATGAAACCAGGTCATTTCATTGGTTATGAATGAATCCAGGTGCAACACACCCACTGATGACATATTCAGCATAACCCAGCCCATTTTTCACCTGCGTGGCACGCTTTGAGCTGTGCGCATCTTGCCTCTGCTCATGAAAATACCAACACTCTCTATCTACGGCCTACAGGCACTGGCACTCACTGTACCTACGCGCCCGGAGGCACTGATTCAGGAAAACAGAGCCCCAAGGGTCAAAGAAGTCACAACCCTGTCACAGTCTTGTCAGAGGACTCTTCATTTACGGCACACACACGAGATGGATTATTCTGACCTGTGGTAAGGACAGGTCTGAGTAGCACTGCGCACAACCTCCCTCTGTCTTTGTCAGCTTGTTACGGCTCCACCGCAAATTAGCTAATGAAGTGCCGTTACGTTTCCTTGCGAGAGACGTTTACAGATGTGCAAAACTGCCGTCTGGTCCCAAATGAATGGCACACCCTGAATATGCAGCCACAGAGGAGTGGTCTGAGGACAGCGGTGACAGAGTATCGTTTTTCTTACCGACGGCTTCAGAGAAGACAGGTAACCGGCTGGATGCCAGTTACAGGCAATTTCTCTGCCCTGAAATGTATCAGTGTTAGGGTCTGCCTCTGATGATAACTGCACACAGACTCACTCACACACACACACACACACACACACACACACACACACACACACACACACACACACATAAATGCAATCAGGAGGCTACTCTCAGGGTAGCAAAATAAAGAGCAGCACGGCCAGCATCACAAAAGTGATGAAAAGAGAATAAATAATCCTCATCACCAAGACTCTCTCTCACACACTCATGCATGCACGCACGCACGCACGCACACGCACACACACAAGATGAAATGCACAAATACGCACGGACACACTCACCAACACACTCAAATTTACATGCAAGGGCGTTTGTATAAACACACACGGGCAGAAACTAAAGCACCCACATACACACACAGCATAAGCATGCACACGCGTGCTCGATGCGTGTGTCAGCATCCCGTTCACAGGGGTCCATCTCTCCCGGGAAGTGCCAGCGTACAAATCGCACAATCATCTCCAAAGTGCTTTTCTTTAAGGGCATTAACTGGCCTGACCTCCCCCAAAGCTTTCTCCTGATGCTCCATCGCCACTGGTAACCGCCTTTGCTTTGGAAGAGCTGGACACCATCTGCATGCTGGGAAATGCAATCAGGCCCGACAGAGGCTTGCAGGGCAAGTCTTCATTTTTATGGTGGGGGAGAGGACAACAGGGATATTGCCATCATGAGTAATGGTGGTAATATGGCAAACTTTCAATATGCATGTACATATGTACACACACGCACGCCGTGTAATGGAGATGACTACTACACGTCGTCATAAATAAATAAACGTCCTCAGCTAAGTAACGTGAACGACCATCTGAACAGGGGATAAATAACAAGAGGCATATACAGGGATATATAAGGCAATAACACTTAATCTCAGGTTGTTTAGCACAGCTGCCTGCACTCAGAGGTGTTGAGCACTAGATGGGCTCACAAGGACCCTCGACTGTCAACTAGATCTTCAGCTTCGGAAGTAGGCCAAGGATTCGCCTGAAGGACCCTGTCACTTAGCGCCTCGGAGACTGAATATCAGGTGAGCTTATGTCCTTCAACATTAAAGCATTATGTGTGTGCCTGTGTGCAGTATTAGTGTGTGTGTGTGTTTGTAGGGTGTATATGGATGTCCTGCATCGTTAATAGAAGCACTTTTTTCTGCATGAACCTCAATTTGAGCAAAGCTGTGATTACGACCATCAAGAGCTCCATAAAAATAATATTCTGAATCAAACTTAAAACTGCAGGAAGAAAATGTTTATTAATCAGCTTACAGCTCACAACACAGACACACCTAAACACTTTATACACACTGATGTGAACACACACACATATGCTGAAGTGCGTGCACACGTACACAGACACGTACCCCCACCATAAAAGTGTTTGGACACACAAGCACACACTCACACACACTCATACACACACAAGCCTGCACGTGCACATGTACAAACGCATGCATGCATACAAAAACACATGAACATGGACACACTCACTCCCACTCCCACACACACACACAAACACACACAGAACGTTCCTTCCCTCCTGGAGCGGAGAGAGCAGTCTAATAATGCCTGGCATGCAGACGGTGTAAAGATGAAAGTGAACTCCTTGAAACTGAATGAAAGTGATGGCGCTGAATCTTGACTGTGTGAATGTTAAATATTCAATGCGCTTTGTGTTTAGAGACCGGCACCCAGCACACAGTCAGTAATGACTCCAGAGGCTGCTCTCCTCACTGCCTTTCTGAGCTCCAGCGAGCAGCCTCAGCACGTCCCCAGACCCCAGCCGCTACCATCCGTTCCCTCGAAATGACATTATTGGACTTAACCCGCGTCTCGCTCTGATGTCCCCGTAATGAAGCGTATGCATATATATACTGCGCGAGGTGCATTTCTGCATGTTTCATCAGGAGCTGAATAATGCATGGGCTTTGTGCAGGGCCGCGGTACTGGTGCCAGACACTGCGGGTCCTGCTAAAGAGCGCCGCGGCACTGCTACACGGAGCCCGGGTCGCCCCTCCGCGCTAAAGACCACGACACGTCCACCTCCGGTGCCGCTGGCCCACGCCAGCAGCAGGGCTTTTATTCCCGCGATACTCCCAGCGCCTAGCTCACATTCCCGTGAGCGGTGAATCAGACCGCGGGTTTGGAAGGCGCCCTTTTCTGACGAGAGGGGCGTGGGCGGGCAGTGGAGGGAGGCCACTCGCTCTTTCACCTTTCAGTTTCCCTGCCCGGGAGAGACGGGCGCTTTGGACGGCGGCGCTAACACGCCTTCAGAAGGCCGCTCTGCGTCGGCTACCCCGCGGCGTCTCGCTCTGTCGGGGAGAGCCGCGTGGGAAGCGCGCGCCCGCCGGGCTCCCGTCCGTCTGACCGCGTGAAACGTCAAGCGCTCTTCAAACGCGTCCGAGCGGCGTCAGAACGACGTAGCGGCCGAACCGAACAGAAACAAGCACGTCCGAGCTTCGATTTTTATGGAATACCCGATGAACCGGGGGTCACGCCGAACATTTCCATTTAGCGACGGGCTTTAAGCGCGAATCCCGCCGGACTCTTCGCTCCCGTTTAGCATGCAGTAAGTAATGCGTTTAAGGCACTTATGCAGAATGAGAGTTCGACCTCTGCTTTGCTCCTCAAGGCTGGTGCCAGCGAGGGACGGAGAGGCAAAACACACAGCGTGTGTGGGCCGGCGCCAACGAAAAAGTTCAAGAGTGGGCAACGGTCCAATGGCAGCTGACAATGACTGGCAGACCACAGTGAAGGGACACAATTTTACCAGCGACCTCCACATTCCCGAATGTTGTCAACGAGTGAAAACAGCACTTAGCCCACCGTGAGAGCTGCGCCCGCTTCAGCTGTAGTGCTCTCGGCATGGGCACGGAGGATATATCAGTGAATTAAGGGCAGGCACGACTACAAGTAGAATCCCAGAATGGCAGAAACAGGAGGCAGAAAAATGACATTTGGATTGAACATGTCCTGCGAAATCTTTAGCTGAAGGCAGAATAAATTTTGGCACGGCGGTCAGTGTTGAGTCTAAACCCGCTCGGTTTCCCGTTCTTCAGTTCGATATACAAATAAATTAATCTAGCAGAGCTAAATCAACCATTTTAGAATACGAGAGGGAGCGGCCATATAAATAGCTGGTTTTAATGGCTGAGTGCCCTTGAATGGCAGGGATTTAGCAGCGTCTTGAGAAGTGAAGATGCACTGGAGAGTGGAATCTGCCTCACGGACACAGGCACGTGCTTGTGCGCTGGTTTGATAACGGCCTCCATTTGTAAAAATTATGCTGCGCTCGGCAGCCTCCGTTTCTGCCAGAGGGGCTCGTTTCCGGACCGTCGCCGCACAGGAGCACAAGCGGCGACCTCCCGACCTATGCAAATTTCACAAAAACTACATGAATACATAAGCACGTACGCGTGCGTACACTCGGCAACAACTTGAGCCGTAATGATCTTCCAAGAGCTCGGGAAGTAAGCCCATCCCGCTCTCCTTAACGACCGGGAATTCAGGTTGCGTTTCGTCGGGCTTCCCGCGGGAAGAGCAGGCGGAGGTCTGAATGCCGACTCCCATCACGGCCTGATCCCGACACATCCCTCTTAGATAAACACGTGTAATTATTTCGCGGTGAGAATCCTAGGCGGGAAGCCAGCGCCACTTTGTCTTAGTCACCGCGCGACACGAACGCTAATACGTCCCCGCGCGCCATTAATTACTCGCGGGGAATGCCATTTCGCCGGTGCGGTTCCGTCATCTGTATCCCAGGCACACACCGCAGACCCCTGGCTGTTTTTTTATTGGCTTCCCGCCGCGGGTCTGGGCGTGGCCACTCCAGTGCTTTCCGTGCGGTTAGAGGGGACCGGAGCGCACAGGGAACCGAAACCCCACGCTCTCCCCCCAGGAGAGACGGGAGAGGAAGTAACATTCATTTTGCTTTTCCTGTAAAGGTGTTGACATGTGCCGGGTCTTCGAGGGCCTGTCATTAACCCCAAAGCAACAGCGCGGGGACGTACCGCCTTTCCCCCGCACCTGTCTGTAAAGATGACTCACCGCATCCAGGCACTGTTACATACAGCTGACAACAAACGACTGCGAAAACCTCCCATTTTCAAACAAGGAATCTTAAGTGCACTAAACCTGGGGATTTGAATTCATTAAAGATGATGCTGCAGAAAAAGAAAAAAAGAACTGCCCTCAAGATACAAGACACCTGAAAAAAAGATTAATGCATTTGTAATTACTTTTGAATTCAAGGTAGCAGTCCTAAAATGAATAGGGACAATAGAAAAGCAATTCTTGGCGGTTATGTCTCAACTTACGAGAGTCTCATTACAATGTGATGTTTATATTTACAGTAGGCACCACATCTCTACTGATGAGAACTAATAAAGAGAGGCCTGGAACAAGTTCGCTAAATAAATTAAATACACCACCATGCACACATTTAACACAATCTGCCTGAATGGCTTTAAAATAGGCCCCAAACCCCAAAAGGTCTAAATCAGCGTAATAAACTGAGAGACAATGCCGGGGAAAGCCACTGTATCGGCCCCTGTAATTGTAATGAATTAAAACGCACAGCTGTAAAAGCTCTAATTAAAGTCACAAATCCCCAGGAAAAAAGACACAGTGTAAATGAAGAATGTGTGTGGCCTTCAAACACAGGATGGATACGGTACACAGCATAACACAGGCACAGGGGTGCGGGGGAAACGGATCTGAACAGGGAGAGAACAGTGTGTGTGTGCGTGCTTATGGGAACGATAGGGAAAAGAAGACAGCAATAATAGTGAATTTCTGCTGCACACAAAGGCAGTACAGCAATAAGCATTAACTCTCTCTGATGCCACATTCTCTCTGGCCGTGCATTTCATCCAGCCTCTGAATGAACAATAAATGTGTTCAATTATTTCTGCCGCAATGAGTCAAAAAGCATGTATCAGGAAAGATACCCAAGTACTCCCATATTTCAACACTTACAGTATTCTAATGCTGCTGTTTCTGTGCTCATTTCAGAGAGAAGGTCTCTGTGAGCACGGTGGTGTGTGCACAGAGTACCCAGGCTCATTTCAGAGAGAAGGTCTCTGTGAGCACGGTGGTGGGTGCACAGCGTACCCAGGCTCATTTCAGAGAGAAGGTCTCTGTGAGCACGGTGCACAGCGTTGTCAGGTGTGACGCACTGAGAGGGGTTAACCTCCAGTCACCTCCACCACCTGAGCCTGACCCTCGTCAGAAGCACACAATGCCAAGCTCACTTCTGTTCCCAAAAGTTGCTCCCTTGACTGCGGTTTCTTTATACTTTCTTTTAAAAATCCAAAAGGCACTGTGTTCAGCCTGAACGGATTGGCACTCCGGCTAGTGTTCAATTCAGCCTCCAACGTCAATTCAGTGCTGACAGCTAATCCTATTGCTATAAGCAATGCTGTTTCTTTAGTTCCCCGAGTCATTCCCAGATTCAATAAAGCACAATACCCACAAAACAAACAAACACACACGCACGCACGCACGCACACACAAACAAATACCCACACTCACACGACACATGCATGCACACACACATGTACTCATACACACACACACACACACACACATATATACATACACAGTTTCGCTCGGTTGATATGGCCAGTAAAAGGCCCAGTTAAATGAGTCTGATAAGCTCCCTGGAAGCACGCCTCCTCGCTGTGACCCAGGGCACAGGCAGTGTTGATGTGCAGACAGCTTCACACAACAGCAGCACGCTTAGGGGCCATCCACACCACAGCGCTCTGTACGTAAAGCTCCTATCACACACTCCACACACTCTGCCTCACTGTACCTCCACTCAACGCTTAAGAGCGCGTTAACACTTTCTGCAGCGGCCTAAGAAGAGAGCAGTCGGCTTCAGCCGAACATAAAAGGCCAAGGGGGTCTCCCATACTGTTATCCTCCAGCCTCTGGGCGTAGAGCACCTCCCTGTCAGCGCGGAGCCTCTCCCGTCTCCAAGGGCCTCCCCTGGACAGCTCCCGTTTTCCACAGGAAACCTCTGCTCTCTGGCCCCGCAGGTTCCAGCGGGGCCCCCGCCTGCGTCAGAGCCCCCGTCCCCGTCCTAACAGTGTGGCCCGCGAGTTTGATCCCGTGGAATGCGCCGGCTCAGCGCATACTCTCCCAGAACCCCCGGCCCGCCCGCGCTGAGCGATTTACCCGCCGGCCCCCACCCGCGCCCCGAAACGCCCGCAGCAGGGCGAGGAAGAGGAAGAGGAGGAGGAGGAGGAGGGAGGCCAGCATCCCCAACCGGCCCCCCGGGGGCCCTTATCTACGTCAGCCTTCGTCTGCTTTATCGGCTTCAGCTATCTGCCATCTCAGGGCTGAATCTGTCACCAGCCTCTGAGCCTCGGATCAGTACCCGGGGCTCTCTCTCCAATCACGTGTTTTTACCTCCTATCTCCTGGTTCTTTGCCTGACAAGGAAATCAATCCAGGTCTGTCATCTTTAAAGGAATTCACAGCCATGTTCTTTCTAAGAGCTAGATGCTGAAGTTGGAAGCTCCCAAAGTTTTCCTGAGCAAGAAAACATGAGCGTATCATTTGCAGAATGCGTGACATAAAAATGATTGATCCACCTCTCTCTGCCACGCATCTGGCACGTCTGTAACTGACGTGGATTCGAACGAACGTTTGAAGGAGTGAGGACATTCCATTTGCCTAATTCACGTTTTCTCCGTTCCTCCGTCTTTACCTCCTTTTCTCACTTGCTTTTTTTCCCTCCCCATTGGGTGGAGCTAGGAGCAAGGAAAGGACGATGGAGGTGAAAAGAAGTGATTGGAAGGAGCCCCTGTTTCAGAATAGAGCAGCAGGTTTGGGGGGAGGGGTGGGGTAAAGGTGGAGGAGCCGTACCTGGGTGCTGACGATGCGCTGGGAGGAGCGCTCGATGTTGGCGGGCAGGCCGAAGAACCCCGGTCTGTCGTCCTCGGGGAGGTTCTCAATCACACTGCGGTAGTCCTGAAACACAACACCCCTGTGAGAGCCTGACCCAGGACTGCACCGAGCCACCTCCACCCCTCTCTCAGTCTGGAGCACCTGAGCCACCTCCACCCCTCTCTCAGTCTGTAACACCCGAGCCACCTCCACCCCTCTCTCAGTCTGCAGCACCTGAGCCACCTCCACCCCTCTCTCAGTCTGTAACACCTGAGCCACCTCCACCCCTCTCTCAGTCTGTAACACCCGAGCCACCTCCACCCCTCTCTCAGTCTGGAGCACCAGAGCCACCTCCACCCCTCTCTCAGTCTGGAGCACCAGAGCCACCTCCACCCCTCTCTCAGTCTGCAGCACCTGAGCCACCTCCACCCCTCTCTCAGTCTGCAGCACCTGAGCCACCTCCACCCCTCTCTCAGTCTGGAGCAGAGCCACCTCCACCCCTCTCTCAGTCTGGAGCAGAGCCACCTCCACCCCTCTCTCTGTCTGGAGCACCAGAGCCACCTCCACCCCTCTCTCAGTCTGGAGCAGAGCCACCTCCACCCCTCTCTCTGTCTGGAGCACCAGAGCCACCTCCACCCCTCTCTCAGTCTGGAGCAGAGCCACCTCCACCCCTCTCTCAGTCTGTAACACCTGAGCAACCTCCACCCCTCTCACAGTCTGGACTATCACCTGAGCCACCTCCACCCCTCTCTCAGTCTGGAGCAGAGCCACCTCCACCCCTCTCTCAGTCTGTAACACCTGAGCCACCTCCACCCCTCTCTGTCTGCAGCACCAGAGCCACCTCCACCCCTCTCTCAGTCTGGAGTACCTGAGCCACCTCCACCCCTCTCTCAGTCTGGACTATCACCTGAGCCACCTCCACCCCTCTCTCAGTCTGGAGCAGAGCCACCTCCACCCCTCTCTCAGTCTGTAACACCTGAGCCACCTCCACCCCTCTCTGTCTGCAGCACCAGAGCCACCTCCACCCCTCTCTCAGTCTGGAGCACCAGAGCCACCTCCACCCCTCTCTCAGTCTGGAGCAGAGCCACCTACACCCCTCTCTCAGTCTGGAGCAGAGCCACCTACACCCCTCTCTCAGTCTGGAGCAGAGCCACCTCCACCCCTCTCTCAGGGACACACCTCGGCCCACACAGAGCGCACCGCTCACGTCCCGAGACGACTCTCAGACCTCTGTGGGCAATTCGCTTTCAGCTCACTGCCTCACGACTGCCAAATCAATGCTGTCTGCAGCACACTGACTGCTTCATTTACTCTAACTGATTAACTCAACCACAAACACATTGCACTGCACTTAAAGACCTGTAAAAACGGCTCTCTGAAAAGGTAATAGTACCTGAATATGCATATGAACAGCTGTCTGAAGCTTCAACAACCTTATCTTATCTTGCTAATGGAAGAGTGTAATTGAACACGGTAGCTAAGCTAACTATGACTGGCAGAATTGTGTATTAATTATGCTAATTATCCGAGCACACGGACCAGGATGCTGCAGGAGTTGGGCAGGCTCATCTGGGAGGGGAAAGCCAGGCCCTTCTTGCCGCGGCCCTGGGGGCCGGAGATGAGCCTGGAGCTGAAGAACTGCTGCAGGTAGGAGCGCAGGATACGCAGGTCGCTCAGGCTGTCGATGCGTCCACCGTAGATGGCGTTCTCCAGAAGCCCGTGCACAAACTCCCACTGGATCTCCTTCGCCCCTGAACACAGCAGCCAGGCTCTGGTTTACACTTCAACACTCACTGTACCATTCACCTTACCCTCCACCATTCACCTTCATCTTACACTTTAACACTCACTGTACCATTCACCTTACTCTCCACCATTCACCTTCATCTTACACTTTAACAGTCACTTCATCATTTACTTTTTCACTTTAACATTCACCCCTGTTTGATGATTTATAAAAGCTGTGAAAAATAATATTACATTTATCATCATTTCGGTAAGCTGGGAATAGCCATGTACCCTCCATCTTTATAGTAGCTATACTTTCTACAGTCGGGAGTGGAGACAAAGCCATTAATCTCTTTTGCATTAATAATGCACAGCATTACAATATCACCAAGAAAAGGCCACTATACATCTCCACATACTAAGGTTTCCTTTGTTGTCCATGTCCATAAGAACAGAGGGTGGGAAAGGCTGTGACTGATGGGAAGGAATAATGCCTTCTGATAGAGTGTACTGTAAGATAGAAGAGTCTCTCCAAGACAAGCAGATCTGAGCTCCGCTCACTATAACAACACCAGATCAAAGCTCACCCTGACAATAAAACGAAAACCGTTCTGACTTCATAATGTTTACTCTGAGATGAGCTGGAGACGGCAGAGGCTCCAGTCCGCTTCACTAACCGTCAAAGAGCCTGTCGATGATCTCGAAGCCGGCGCGCAGATCCGAGAGAGAAAACTCGTAGAACTTCGTCCAGCCCTGGAAAGAGGGGAAATAAACGTGATTAAAAAAGAAAATCAAACATTACATTACATTATTGGCATTTGGTAGACGCTCTTATCCAGAGCGACGTACAGTTGATTAGACTAAGTAGGAGACAATCCTCCCCTGGAGCAATGCAGGGTTAAGGGCCTTGCTCAAGGACCCAACGGCTGTGTGGATCTTATTGTGGCTACACCGGGATTAGAACCACCGACCTTGCGTGTCCCAGTCATTTACCTTAACCACTACGCTACAGGCCGCTCTTTATGAGCAAACGGACAAAGCTCACGCACCAAACAAAACAGGGCTGCGTAAAAACAGGGTACGTGCTTCCCACTGCTACCTTGGGTGTACACAGAGGACACATTTGAAAGTGAAGCGGGTTGCGGTGCCCGTATGGGAAGGGGGGATGAGCGCTGAAATGAATCTCAGATGGAGAGATGCAACTGAGCGCAGACAGAGAGCACAGCTGTGCCTCCCAGGAAGCCCTGCCCTGCGCTGCTCTTAAACTGGAAACTCATTTATGATGCAAATCCTGGCCGAAAATTAATTTCCGAATTATTACAATAATGAATTCCAAATTAATCCTCCTCGGCCTTATTTACAGTTTGGCACTTTGTTATCAATCAGCCGCAAATCCGATGGCGGATTGTAATTGGAATGACCTTAAGGTTAATTCACTTCTGGCCTGGCAAGATGAGACCTCACGTACAATATTTAAAAATAAAAAATAAATAAATAAATACACAAATACAGAGGGGATGTTTATTGAAAGCGTGACGCGTTGCGTTTAATAAACGGACTTCACTGAACACGCAGCGCCAGTGCCGCACTGAAGGGGGCGCCAGACGGAGCTCCCGCCCGTGGGTCAGGCACATGCCGACGCCCTGCAGAGCTGGGACTGTGCTCACATGTCAGACACCTGACCTCCGGGATAACGCACGGGTTGAGATGCCGACACTGCAGATGGGGACAGATGGGCTGGGACCATGTTCCTCTGGGGGGGGAGTGGGGGGCGTTGAAAGGACTGGGACAATCTCATTTAATCTGAATGACGCCCTGGGGCCCTGGGGCCCCGTGGCTTCTGCAGACAGCCAGCTCGCTGTGCAACCGCTGGTCTGAGTGGTGCGACCACATGCTCTGGGAAGAGGTGGGGCGGGGTGCCATTTGCAGACCTGGCAACATCCATGTACCCTCTTCTTTTATATCTATACTTGCCGGCTATGGTTGGCGTGGAGACAAAGCCATTCGTCTTTTGCATTAATAATGCACGGCATTATGATCACCAAGCAGAAGCCACTGTAGCTCTGCATATACGAAGGTTTCCTTTGTCTGCAGTTAAGTAGGACAACATCAGGCCTTTTTAGACCCCGCAACACCCTCGACCGATTTCACCCCAGCGGGCGTTCCCACAGAGGTAATCAAAATCCAAGGATCCTCAGAGGTGAGCCCGCAGAGTGGTGAAGGGAGCAGAAAGAAAGACCCGAAATATGTTTTAAAGCGGAAAAAATAATTCGGTGCGAGATCTATACCACGCTGAGCCGTTAAGGTGCGATCATGTCTCTGTAAAAGGTGTCTAATTAACCTTTGCTAAATAAACGCAGGCGCCCTGGCTGCCAGTGCAAATTTAACCAAGGAGTTTAATTACAACCGCAGAACCACTGGAGCCTTTTCATCCCAAAATGCTTAATTGGGGACTTAATCATTTAATTGTGCGCCTGTGTGTTTGCCAGGGCAAAAGAGTCTAAAGATAAACTCCGGCGCGGAGTGCGTATTTAATTACCTGCCATTGTCGCCGGGGAGACGGGCGACGCGCGACGTGTAACAGAAAAGGGGGTCTCTGGGGACCGCAGTCTGAGACCTCGGCGGGATTGTTCGGCGGCTGACGGATCTGGCGCTCCGCGCTCCAGCAGCCCGTCCGATTCCGCACGGGCGAAGAGGAGGGACACGTCGAGCTCGATACGCCGCGTGTGTCTGATGAAGCCATCGAGGGGGAGACTTATACCTGAGCGCAGGTAAGCCCTTTATTTTACTGTCACTCATCTTCAAATGAGAGTACACTGTGCCCCTGCAGAATCCGGCGCGCCTTCATTAATCCTGCACGCTTCCCTCTTCTCAGAAAGCTGGGATATTATTTTTAAGAATGTTGGCATACACTTCTTAAAAGCAATTTTTCCAATAATTAGTGTAACCCTCGTTAGCCTGTATTGGCTGGGAAACAAATGATAACGGCAATGTATTACATAAGAAAATCGTTAAAAAGGGCAACTTGGGAGTTGTAGTCCATGGCAAGAGGGGGGTGGCCTTGCAGCCTACCTGGGGGATGTAGTTCCGGCGCTCCTGACACACTGCGTGGAACCAGGCCAGACAGAAGAGGGACTGGGCCCGGGGCAGCAGTCCTCCCTTACTGATCTGCTCCGGGGACCAGGACTCATACGTCCTCATCAAGTTCTTCTTCAGCCCTGGAGGTGCCTGTCGAAAAATAATAATTACATTCACCCGCACTGTCGTTATTACGGAGCGTTACGGCTTCCATCTCCAACTGGCTGTAGCGAAATTATTCCGGCTTTCATTTGGGCTGATCGATAAATCTCCGGTGCCGTCGTTACCCTGTCGGAACGTCTCTTCATATCAGTCCTCCCCATTCCCAGCCCCCTCTCCCATCTGCTTCCCGCCATTCCCGTTTCCATTTACGGATCTGCGAGCACCATTACCGGAGCGCTTCACAACAAATGAGATCGTTCGCCACGGAAAGACGGCTTAAAACAATCGCCCTTTTTGCTTACCGATGGCAGTTATTTTTCAAATGATTAACGAAGAGCATTGTTTTACACGTTACAATTCATTTGGCACGGAAGCGCTGGCTTATAAAACATTGCTTTTACCCGGTACAAGGCTTTAAATTGCTTTCAGGAATTCTGACTAGCTGTCAGAAATAATAGAAAGTGGGCACTTCACACGACTGAAATAACTCCATGTCAGAAATTATGTATGGATCTCACACGCCCCAGTTCTTGGCAAGCAAACATCCTCTAAAAGGCCTGTCAAGCAATGTGCACGGTCAAGAAGCAGCCTTAATGCTGTGGGGGCAAGCGCACTTCAAGGCACATTCTCCATGTACAATATAACATGCACTACGCACCACATGGCAGAGCCTGCAGGCTGTCGCCATGGGGACTAGGTCACTGTGCTCGTTTTACCCACCGCCTCGTATATTTCAGACGTAGGCATCGCTGTACGAAACGCTCACGTACTGTAGGCTATTTCCTGCAAAAGCGAAACTTGTAAGGTTCGTGAATTCTCACCTCATATGTAATCTTCAGGCTGGACTGCAGGAGAATGGGGGTGAACTTGGGGTGCACCTCCGCAGTGAGCCACAGACGGAACCCCGCTTTGGGCTGCAGGACGTTCAGTTCCTGGGTGGCCGGAAATAAAACACAAACTCAGTAAAGCGCTAAAAGATTTAATGTTGTGGCCTGCAGACTATGTTTCAGGGCGGACAGCAAACAGTAGCAGCAGTCTCTCAGATGAGGTCCTGATGCACACAGCTCCAACACAGTTTGAATTAAGAGTAGCTAATTTCACAGCCAAAATATTTTAAACTCGCAGCCCAAACGCTCCCAGGACTGTTGATGGGTTAGCTTTCTCCTCAACTCACCCCTGACCTGTCAGACAGCAGCCTGAAGAAAGCCCAGGGTAAATGTGCTGCCTGCTTTGCATGGGCAGCCAAAGCTGTTTGTCTCCAGCTCAGTCAAGGTTCTCCGGAGTAGCTTTTAAATTGTTTGTTCTAAGCTGAGGAAGCACAAACTCAGATGTTTGTTTGTATGCCGTACGCGGCTTTCTTACTGCATTTGCATCACCCTGTGGAGCCCTTTTTCCACTTCCTTTTCCCTATTATGAGAAAGCACTAGAGTCTGCACTTATGTCTAATGCACTGATGTTGTATTCTAGTCACCGAGAGAGAGTGTGACATTGGTGAGAAACCGACCTTGCTTCTGTCCAATTTGTTGGCTTTAGCTGATTATTTAAGCCTGAGAGCTACACACACTACCTGCCTACTCGTTTTAGTGCGCCTGAAGGAGCCGGCTCCGGTCAGTACACACTACGACGGTCAAATCAGCGCACCGTGGTCGGTGAAACCCTTTCTATATCCCTCTCTGAGGTAAAAGCAGATATCCTAAGAGCTCCGTGCAACCGGATTCACTTTGCATTTACTCGACAGACTCATTTTCAGTGTCATGCCAACGGCCCCGTCGCCCAGAGGCCCGAGATTCCCGAGATTCCCGAGATTCAGCATTCGGAGAGAGCGATACGCCTACAGGCCGCGTCATCTCTAAAGTTCCCGCGACCGTGACTCTGAGGCGAGTGCAATCAGGGCTCTATTGTATGCGCCGATCCTACAGCCCCTGCCGAGTCCCCCCCCCCCCCCCCCCGTCAGAGCGCCGAGCCAATTATACCGCTCCACGTGTGCCAGCCAACCTCGGCTCTGGCAGGACCGGGAGTGCCAACCCCGGCACTCAGTGTGCAACTGCAACAAAATGATGCCAGCACCAAGGTCTGTTACTTCAGCCATGAGCCACTGCGACAGCGGCCATTTAGAGTCACTGACAACGATCAACTCACCAGCACTTGTCAAAGACATAATTAGAAACGCTGCTGATAAGTTTCTTGCATGTTTGCGTACGCCTGCACACTAACTCGCACCACTTTTCTTCTGTATCAGAAACAGCATCCGAATGCAGTCACGATATGCGTTTCTTCATCCGTCTATCTATCTATTTAACTTCTTATTCTAAAAAATATATTGCTCTGGATGCAGAGGAAACACAAACTTGCTTTTGGCCGGAGGGCATAATGCGGTTGTTCCGTTAGGAAACTGGGTTTGAGAGAATGACAGGCTCGCGGCCTTCATCAGAGCTGGCCAAGCCGCTGTCTGCCCACTGATCTCAGCAGCTGGGTCAACACTCCGCCCGCGTGGCACTGCAGGAAGGAGGCTCCGCCCAACACAACCAACCGGAGAAACAGATTGCGCAAACAACACAAAACAAATTTGAATTAAAACGATTAAACATTAAATTCTAAACCCTACATTTGATTGAACAAACAACATTACCATTTTCAAAACATCCTGCATGTGTTCTAATTAGTAATAAATTAACATATAAACTAGCGCCGCCTGTCTAGTCGAAGTTCCAGTGCGGTTTTATTTTCTCCATGTGGTTGATCTTGCCTGACATTATCTTGGGAGGGCAGAACAGGATGACAGGGGCCAAACTGCAGTCCTGAGGGGAAAGTTTAACCATTGACCCCAACAATAGCTCCAGAAATGAGAAAATAACATGGAACAAAGGAGGTTTCTCTGATATCATTTCTTGTCAGCTTGTGGTTATTAAACAGAAGTGAAACTAACCAAAGAAGGGTACTCTGGAGCAGCGAAACCCCACATGAACTTTGCTGTCACGTATTATCTATGGAGCCAATTGATCTCACCCTTTTGGAGATCATTTCTGATTTTTTATGCGGATTGACAAAATCAATGCATGCGAGTGTTTCCACCATGAAACTAGATCATGACGCGTCTCGACCTTTCCACCTTTAACACCGCCAGATTGTTTGCCGGTTTTGGGTTGCTGCCTTGCAGGCACCAGTGACGGGGTACTTTCCGAAGGCCTCTTCGTGTAGAGGGAAAGGCCACGAGTGGAGTAAAGTGAACCTTCCCTGTCCCTCGGCAAATATAGCTCTTCCCTTTGTAGCGTTCCTCAATAGCGCCATTCTCTACAGCCCCATAAGAACCAGCCATTTCGCAAAACCTCACAAATCTCCCAGCGCAAGACTGTGACAGGTGTTGAGAGTGGCTGTGCAGCTCAATTACACAGCAATATTTCAAAAGCCCAGAAACGGCGTGTTTTATGGGGGGAAATCCATTATTTACCGTGACCTCATCACAAACTGTCATTTTTTTTCTTCCCTCCCTCTCATTCCGAGGCCTTTTCCCCTTTAACGCCCTGCCTCCGTGAAGACGGAGAAAGTTAAATGAATACAAAACACGGGGAAGCGACTCAATTATTCGACGCGGCGCGTGAGAGCGCGCTCACAGTGAAATTCAGCAGACTGTCATGTTGTTTCAGTTTGTACATATCTGTTTTTTGGAGCTGCCATGGGCTTGTAGGCAGATATAAATGACTGTGCCCTTTCTCGCTCGCGGGAGAGTCGGTGAGTCATGGGTATGCGTTAGATCTCTGTTTAATATCTTCTGTCACATAAAGACACAGTCTATTATGCAAATCGCTGAGATATTTAGAACCGTAATAACTCCGAGGTAATGCAAAAAATAGAAAATAAAAAAGCTGCACTCGACTGCAGCAGCACCGATTTTCTTTTTTCTCCCTAATGATACAGAGGAATGGTGGCGTATCTTGACAGCGGCACTTTGTCTGTTATGTTTGCTGTGTTTGAATCTGAAACCCTGGATGTAACTATTGTATATACTGGAGCTCCCCACTCTGTGGTAATTAGCAACAGCAACATTTCAAATCAAGAGATGATTCGTTGTCGTGATTGTGCTCCTCACTGTTTCCCTCCTACTCATTTGAACATATTGTTTTTGATCTCGTGTTCTTACAAAACAGTCAGTTTTTCCTCCATTTTGTTTGAAAATGTGAAGGACTGAAAATCTTCCCCTGGTCGTACTACTGTCTCCTATTCGTCAACACTGCAGCATGTTAAAAGTTCAGCTCTGGCAAACTTTTCCAGTGGACAGCTTGCACTATCATGCACTGGTCTACAACATCCACCAATGCATTCCGCTCATAGAAAACAATGAAAAAAGGAGTTATTTTGATTGATGGAACAGGGAACTTGAACAGCGATAAAATGTCCTCACTGTGGACTTCCCCCGATTCAAGGAAATCTCGCTGGTCAACGAAACCTGCAGTTTGCCCTTTCGATGAAGATGCAACATAACCTAGTCATGCATGATTCATGAGTCATGCCTCATCATGCATTTACCTCTCCATTAACCCTTAATCCTCATTATTATTGACATAACCCTTATAAAGGGGAACTCTCTTCACAAAGCTGAGCATGACTGTATACATTCACATTATTCATAGAACTGTATACTTAGGTTATGAACCCAACAGCTAGGAATCACAAACAGATCCCTCTGGTTAAAAGCTCAGTCCCTTAATCCCATTACCAACTGCTGCTATGTGATATAGAGGCCTACCCCCCTCTATTGGCACATGCAGGGCCATATGTTCAAAGAATAGGCATGTATATTAGGATATCTGTCTTTTTGGAGCTGTTCCTAAACAGCTCCTGCTGATACTAAAATACACTTTTATGTTATCACTGCAAAGAAAGACAAATGTTTCCAACAAACCAGGATTTTGTTCATTTTATGCCATTTAACAAAGGGGGGACTCAGTGGGAGAGGGCTTTGAAGGTTATGCCCTACAGAGGCCACTCACTGTTAGAATACTCGCATTCTTTTGCCTTCTACTTCATTTTTGGTATTGTCTCTCTTTCTCACCCAACTGCCCTGGCTCCTGGTGTTAATTCCTCTCCTCCAGCCTTCCCTTTGTAAACCGCCAGGCACAAACGGGCGAGTGCGCCTCCCGTGACCACAACAGAACTAACCTGCTGGGCTTCAAACAGCAGGGGGGGGTAACCGTTGTGGGCCCAAAGAACGCGCCAGAGCCCACAAGAGAAGATACGGCATGCGCTACTAAACCTGCCGGGCCCCGGGTCCAGGGCCTGAGGTACATGGCCTGGGGCGCCTGAGGGCCTGCGGCCCCTTGACCCGGGGCACAGACAGAGTGAGGCACAGACAGAGTGAGGGGCCCTGGACCCGGGGCGCAGACAGAGTGAGGGGCCCTGGACCCGGGGCACAGACAGAGTGAGGGGCCCTGGACCCGGGGCACAGACAGAGTGAGGGGCCCTGGACCCGGGGCACAGACAGAGTGAGGCGCAGACAGAGTGAGGGGCCCTGGACCCGGGGCACAGACAGAGTGAGGCGCAGACAGAGTGAGGGGCCCTGGACCCGGGGCACAGACAGAGTGAGGGGCCCTGGACCCGGGGCGCAGACAGATTGAGGGGCCCTGGACCCGGGGCGCAGACAGAGTGAGGGGCCCTGGACCCGGGGCACAGACAGAGCGAGGGGCCCTGGACTCAGGGCACAGACAGAGTGAGGGGCCCTGGACCCGGGGCACAGACAGAGCGAGGGGCCCTGGACCCGGGGCACAGACAGAGCGAGGGGCCCTGGACCCGGGGCACAGACAGAGCGAGGGGCCCTTGACCCGGGGCACAGACAGAGCGAGGGGCCCTTGACCCGGGGCACAGACAGAGCGAGGGGCCCTGGACCCGGGGCACAGACAGAGCGAGGGGCCCTGGGCCGGAAGAACGCACGCCCCGGCCGCGTCCGCTGGTTGCCGTGGTGTCCTGGATGCATTTCTCAGGGACAAACGATGTAACCAGCATGAGGCCCGCTGTCAGATCCGATAAGCTTCAGTTAAACCGGGAGTACACCTGCAGGCTGTTTCCACAGAAGGAGAGCAGGTAGGAGGAACAGCGCACTCAGAGCTGAGATGTCGGACTGCGCGGCGACCAGCCTTCTCCCAGTCACGCCCGCCTTCACAACCACGCAACAAAGCATCTGGCAGACACCGTCACACCGCCTCTCAATGGCACAATCTCTATGGGAGGGTACGGAGGAGCTGGGTATTAGCCTGTACCTGCCCTGAATGGATTATATATGCCAATGAAGCTCCGGTAAAAAGGAGACTAAACTTAATAATGTACATTTTATATATTCAACTTAATATGCAGACCTGCCTGATAGTGACAGACATTCCCTAAAGTCACAGAATTTCTCTAAGACACTGGCATGCATAATGGCCTTATTATCCCATACTGTTCAAATGAAGCATTTAGAAACCCTTAAATTGGTGGCCGCTAATCCACCATAATTTTAGGGGATTTAAAACAAAAAACCTTTTCAGTCCATTGAACAATCTGCTCCCTGTGAGAGAGAGACACATGGACGAATGTAGCGTGATTTGCATGTTCATGAGTAATGGTTTTTAAATGATAAAAACAGGTCAGCTGTTCCTCGGTAATGCATGCTGGGACATTTGCATATTTTTGAGATACTAGTGGCAGCTACAACTGTGGCCCCATACAGCACATCACGATTGCTGCTTCCTTCAGTATTTCGGTTCAAAAATAGCTTTTCGAAACAAAGGCATGGACCACACCATTTTCGACCCTGAAACTCAACTGAACAATTGTGGAGTTTCAGAAGCCGCTTACAGCTACACTCTTTATCAGTGCAGTGCCCGTGTACCTCAGTACGCTCTCACCCCAGTACCCATACGCCCCACTACCCAGTACCCAAACACCCTGCCACCCCTGTGGCTCCAGGACCCGAGCAGCAGACTCACCTTCTCCAGCAGGGGGAGCCAGGCCGTGACCAGGTGCAGGTTCTTCAGGCAGAGCCAGTCTCCGCTGCGAGCGCACTCCCTCAGAGTCTGAACGGCAATGTCTGCCTGGCCCTGGCCCATGGCCACCTGCAGCAAGGACGAGACACCATTAACTCTGATAGCATCCAGACAGCGTCCTGCTCGCATCCTGATAGCACCCTGTTCGCACCCTCATAGCATCCTGATAGCACCCTGTTAGCACCTTGAAAGCATCCTGATAGCATCCTGATAGCATCCTGACATGATTCTCACCTAATATCTACACCACAGAAACAACAGCAAATCGAATGTTCTCCAGCATATGTAAGTTTATTAGAACCTGAGTGGTCAAGCCACACCAGGAAATGGTAAACGCAAGAGTCCACCATTGCCAGTAACACTTTCCCATGAATATCAGTATTATCAGCAAAAGCAGTAACACTACCAACAGCCGTAGAAGAAGGAGGTGACAGGCTGAGCAGCCTTTTTGTCACAGGGAATGCCCGTTTATTTTTAGACTCAATCCACTGTTTTGCTGCCCAGTCAACTACTTCAGTAAGGGAAATGAGAGCTTAATGCCCTCCTTAATTATCTGCGAGTCCTAGTTGGTTGTTATGGGAGCAAGCTAAGTGCTAAGTGCTAAGTGTAACGGGGAGCAGTGTGTGTAGGGGCGAGGCGGAGGGCAGACCTCGTGGTAGCCCTCCCGGCCCGCGGTCTCCCCGGCCAGCTCCAGCAGCTCCTGAGACGGGTCGGCTCCGGGGGAGATGATGATGAGGACCGGCTCCGTCTCCAGGGTCTCGCGGAAAAGCCGCCGCAGGTTGAGAGGGGGAGGGGAGAGCTCCCGCATGCCTGCGGAGAAGAGCGGGGAGCGGGGGAGAGAGAGGGTTCACGGTTCAGGAGGGCCACACTGGGAGCATTCAGAGCAGTCACTGCTCCAATTCAAATCTGAAAATATATTTATGGGTGGAAGGTGTAGATATGTACAGCTCATTTGCATGAAGTATTCTCTAACCGATCAGGTGTCCGTAGTGTTGCGCTGATCCCTAACAGCTGGCTATTTGACAAGTGTAAGTTTGAAAATGAGCGGTTATAAAATAAAAAGACTCAATTGTTGGCGGCGACAATTTTCCAATTTGAGTGTCTTTCAATGACATTTATACTGTATGACTGGAAGGTACCACCAAACAGGTACTTATGACTGGGGAGAGGCCAGGGTGGAATGTAGAAAGAAAATTTCTGCCCAAATGGTATTATCATTTCAGAAATATGTGTTTTTATTTTTTGAATTTAAATGTTCCATTGTAAAGTAGACAAACACGTTTACAGCTCACAGAAACATGACCTAGAGCCGATTGGTGCCTTGCATGGCAGCCAATCACCATCGGTGTGCGAGTGTGCGTATGAATGGGTGAATGAGAAGCATTAATTGTACAGCACTTTGGATAAAGGCGCTACATAAATGCCAACCATTTAACAACTCTTCAAAGGGTTAATGGAGAGGGAAACGGACAAGAGCGCCTCAAGGCTCCACCCCTACCAGGCTTTCCTCCAATCAAACAGACAACAGGAGCCCTGCATCAGGTGAACATGCTTATCCAATCCCGAGGTGTGAAACTCTGGCCAAAAACCCATACTTAGGCAAGCATGATGCAAACATTACATGAATAATAAATAATAATCAATATCACTGCTATCATCATAACCTGCAATAGGTTATGTATTTTTTATGCTCATTTGGACATGCTCACAAAAAAACTACGAGTTTCTATAATGATGAATACCCACACCACAATACCCACTAAATCCAAGCCTCTCATCATGCAAGGAACATCTTCCCAAGTCTGTACACGCCATTAAGAAAATACTGTGTTAGAAAAGCAAAGGGTAACAGAGACTGATTAGCCAAGCAAACGGGAGAGAGAGAGAAAAGCTTTTGTCTGAGCACTGTTAAGATGGAAATCAGGCCTCACTGAGAGTAATTAAATGTGTTTTCCAAAAAACAAATCTTTCAGCGGCTAGATTCATTACCATACACATATACTGATATACACCACTGCACACGCGCACGCATGCACACAGGCGCTCACACACACACACACACACACACACACACACACACACACAAACACACACACAAGCACATACACACACAGAGACAAACAGACACACACACAAGCACATACACACACAGACACATGCAGGCACATACACACACAAGCACACATAAAGGCAGACACACACAGACAAGCACACAGGCGCACACACACACACACACACACAGACATACAGACACACAGACACAAACACACACACAAGCACATACATACACAGGCACACACACAGAGACAAACAGACACACACACAAGCACATACACACACAAGCACACACAAAGGCAGACACGCACAGACACAGACAAGCACACAGGCACACACACACAAACAAAATGTAGTTTAAAGCCGTTTATTCCATTCACATTCTGGTCCTGAAGGCAGACTTTGGCCTTATGAGTGGCAACGATGCTTTCAGCGACCTTTTCCCAGCATTTCCATAGCAACAGTAAGAGAATCGCATTTTGGAGGAAATGAATAAATACACACTGAAGGATACAAGAAAAAAAGCAGCATCTTTCACCATCTGAGGATGAGGAGCAGAGAGAGGGAGTGTGAAGGCTGTGAGTGTGTGCATACAGAGCGGCTCACAGAGGTGTAACAGAGTGTGCGTGTGTGTGTGTGTGTGTGTGTGTGTACAGCGTGGCTCTCAGAGGTGTAACAGTGTGTGTGTACAGCGTGACTCTCAGAGGTGTAACAGAGTGTGCGTGTGTGTGTGTGTGTGTGTGTGTGTGTGTGTGTGTGTACAGTGGGCTCTACAAGGTGTAACAGCGTGTGGGTGTGTGTGTGTGTATACAGTGGGCTTTATGAGGTGTAACAGAGTGTGTGTGTGTATACAGTGGGCTCTACGAGGTGTAACAGCGCGAGGCGGGGCAGGTGTTACACCCCGGCGGTTCTGATGCGTACACACCACGCTTTTCCGAGCTCTCCATAACACCGCCGCAGCTCCAGAGAAGCACGGCGAGGCACCTGGGACTTCATTAAAGAATACTGCACCAACCGACCGCCACACACTCGCAACAATTACCACAGAAAAACACGCCGCTACGCAAGTCACGCACTGAGTCACACAGCTACAGCAGAGGAGCGCTTAACCAGCCTAAATATCACATCACAGGAGTTGGAAGGGAGGCCACTGGGGGCAGTACTTGTAAAAACTTTTGTTTCGATGATGCTCTTTGGTTGGTCCACTGCATATGATGATAAAATAAACCACAGCACTCTTCATTAAAGACGCCTGAAGGAGACCGGACTATTCTGCCTCTCTATAGCCTCTATCTCCATTCCCACTCTATTGATTTAAACAGCAGTCTAAGCTTGTAGGCATCATTCATCTATTGTTACAGCTGCCGTCTGTAGAATCATTTGAACAGTATTGGATCTTATTTCCCGCTATTTTTTTTTTCTGTGGTATTTTCTTGTCCCCTTTCTTATTGCCTTCCAGGAAAAGTTAGTGTTTCTCCCCCTTCCCCCGTATTTCTGCTTTATTCAGCTCCTGGCCTGTTGTACCTGCTTTTTGCAAACGACTGAATGCGCGGCTCAGGCCTTCTGTGTCCCTGCATACTGATGAAGGCAATCGGCGGAATGAGAAAGTGCGCCAGCGGCATTTTATGGCATTTTAATAATCCTCGCCGAGATGACAATTGGATAAAGGCATTTTTAATTACGTGCTATTGAACAGTACCTTTGTGTGCGCGCGTGTGCGCGTGTGAGCGAGTCGAAGAGAGAGAGAGAGGCCATGACGCTTCTCCGATCACTGTCAGCTAACAGCCAAAGTCACCGCACAGCGTGTCTAAGGGCCGGTTTACAGCGCAGTGACAGAGGATGTGTGGAGGATGCCACTGGTCGTGGGGACCTGTGGTTTAAACTCTGGGCGACTGCGGTGCGCTCATATTTTTAGCCGAGGACGAAGGACACCGTCTCCGTCGAGCGACAACAGAACGTTCATGAAGGTTCCGCGATTTCAGTCGAGCGATGCTCTGTCACTTGACTGTAAACTGCCTTTAAAACACAGAGAAGCCCCCCAAAAAAAACTCAAGCCCGGTGTAGCCGTGCGAAGGTCGAGCAACCAGAAGGTTGCAGGTTCGGTTCCCAGGCACCCGGGCTGAGCCGCTTTAGTTAAACTCCTCTGCGTTGTGTCTCTGTGCAGCGGAGGACGAGACGAGGGGGTCTGTGCGCCGATAACCGCGCTCCGGCCCAGCTGGACCGCGCGGCCGGTCCTGTGCCAGACGGGGGGACCGCGGGAACCCGGAGATTAGCGCGCGTAAGCCGATTAAAGCACAGGCAGCCGCGCTCATTAGCATAGAGCGGCCGGGCCAGGCCGCGCGCTCCCATCGCCCCGGCGACGCGCTCTAATCGCCCCGGCGACGCGCGCTAAGCCCCGCTGTTCGGGCTGACTTTGGTCGGGCCGAACCGGCAGGCTGATGGGGTGAGATAGGGCGCTCCGAGCCGCCCCGGGCAGGACGTGTCGGGTCGTTCCGGTCCGCCGAACCCCAAGCCGCCGGGGGTACGGCAGCGGAAGGCAGTCATTGGCTCTTTCGTCCGCATGCTGCGATTGGCCGCCGTTCCGTGGAGTTCCTCAGTTGCCGCGGACACGCTTCTCTAATGCGGTGGACTTTAAAGGGTACCTCAGAGGATTTTTAAAACATTTTTAAATGAAAGCCTTAAATTAATTACTAAAGGGACAGAAGACTCTTGAAGTTAGGATGAAGAGCCCTGTCTGCTCTAGGGGGAACTTAAGGGTCAGTCTGCCCTGTGTCCTACATGCATTTAAAACATAGCCATACGCTGAATGATTGGCCTCATGGGATATGATGTGAAAATTGTGAATGAACGGCCATTTTGAGGCAGGCCAATGGTGTCAGAAGGGGCAGCGCCGCCTGCCTGGGGTATGAGGGCACTGCACACACCTGCCTGTCTCTCCAGCCTGGCTGTTCTGCCCTGGCATGCTGACCCCACTCAAGGAGAGGATGAGCAGAGATGACCGGGGGAAGGATACAGATCCGCCACGTTTCTGCTGAGCTTGATATTTCCTGTTGCTGGCGTTTCAGCAGAGCCCCTGCTGTTAACCTAGCTCTGCCGGTTCTGCTCTGCAGTGTGAGTGTGTGTGTGTGTGTGTGTGTGTGTGTGTGTGTGTGTGTGAGTGTGTGTGTGTGTGTATGTGTGCGTATGTGTGTGTGTGTGTGTGTGTGTGTGTGAGTGTGTGAGTGTGTGTGTGTGTGTATGTACGTGTGTGAGCGTGTGTAGGTGTGGGTGGTGTGTGTGTGCGACCGTGTATGTGTGTGTGCAAGTATGTGTAGGTGCGGGTGGTGTCTGTGTGTATATGCGTGCATGTGTGTGTGTTTGTGTGCGTGCGTGTGTATGTATGTGTGTGGGCACGTGTGAGTGTGTGTGGGTGTGTGTGTGAGTGTGAGTGAGTGTATGTGAGTGTGTGTATGTGTGTGCTTGTGATGTGTGTGTGTGAGTGTGTGTATGTGTGTGTGTGTGTGCGTGTGATGTGTGTGTGGGCACGTGTGAGTGTGTGTGGGTGTGTGTGGGTGTGTGTGTGAGTGTGAGTGAGTGTGCATGAGTGTGTGTGTGTGTGTGCGTGCGTGTGTGTGAGTGTGCATGAGTGTGTGTGGTGTGTGTATACGCCTGCATGTGTCTTCTCTCCTTCTCTCTAACACAGGGTAAGCTGGGAGGAGGTGGTGCTGTCACACTCAGTGTTGTGCGGAGGGCTTTTCTCGGGGAAGCGGAGCCTGCTCATTAACGGCACACAGCCCACAGACAGGCTGGGGGAATGTGTCTGGCTCTGACCCCACCCTTCACCCTGTCACAAACACTGCGCTTTAGGTGTCTGTCGCATCACATTACACCCACTCACAGCCAGCCCTTGTGTGTGATCGGTGTGTTCGGCTGAAACTCATCACAAGCACCTCACTGCCTCCATAATCGCAGAGCTTGTTCTGTGATTCATGGGGATTGTAACCAAGTGCGCGATAAATCACACCCGCTCAAGCTGGATTATTGTTTCAAATGTTGCTCGGAGATGTCGATACCCGGTTAATAACATTTAAGGTGCTTTATACGGCCTTATTGTGTTGTGTGTGTAGAGTTTTCAGCTGTGGAGTGAAAGTGAAGCACAAAGGGGAGAAGATGAACCGAGGCGACATTGGATCAGGCTGTAAGAGCCGTCGTCTGGCAGTCGGAGGGTTGCCGGTTCGATTCCCACCCTGGGCGTGTCGAAATGTCCCTGAGCAAGACGCCTAACCCCTAAATGCTCCTGACGAGCTGGTCGGTGCCTTGCATGGCTGCTAGTCACAGTTGGTGTGTCAGTGTGTGTATGAATGGGTGAAAGAGAAGCATCAATTGTACAGCGCTTTGGATAAAGGCGCTATATAAATCCATTTCGGTGAGGCTGCTGCAGCTACACTATGACCCTGAACACGGAGACAGGACCTGTGAGCTGTGAGAAACAGTGAGCACTAGCACACTGGCAGTTTTCTCCACTCATATTTGCTTGGCACGTCCACCGTAACCCAAGCTTCCTGGAAACCGAACAGACACGACAAGTATGCAAAACTCCGCCACAGCAATGACATTCATCGCTCTCTCATTCCTTAAATCATTTTCCCCTCTCACTCAGGCAGGAACATTCCTTTCCCTAAGTCCGGCGCTTACCTCCGAAGCCATTTATTAGACGGTGGCTCAGACAACCACTTTTCCAAAAGAGAAGAATCGGCCCAACCGTTCCAGGTGACTCTGCGATCTAATATCAGGGAGGGGGGGGGGTCTGTGGAAAGAATCTAACGCATCACATCTATTTATACAAACAGGAGAATGTGGAAAAGAGAAGCTCATCGCGCTGTTTTGAGGAGAAATGGCAGTTGGCGACTCCAGAAGTAAGTTGAGTGATTCAGCAGCCTGGTGGTGTCCGTCTTTGGACCCCGAGATCAATAGTCAATTACAGGGAGCGCAGTCGTCGCTACAGAGAACATGCAAAAGGAAAAATTGCGGTGGCAGACACCGATGGCCGTTTCGCCCCAAAAAAAGAAAAGGAACAGCAATTATTCATGGGTACGTGCTCATTTGCGGGAGCTTGGACACACCCGGTTTGATTACACTGGGAGAGGCCGTGGGGTTAGCGCGGTGCGGAGGGGACGCAGGGGGGGGACGGGGAACGCGACTCTGTGCTCGTCACCTCAGAGACGGGCGTGACCTACGAGGAGGCTCCGCGGCGGGCAGCAAGCAGGGCTCTGTGCTGAGGGCCGGCAGAACCCAAACCTGAGGTCACGGGTTCAGACGCCGCTAAAAAACAACAGGGCCTGTTAATCCTGCGCCGCTAACAGCGTCGCCATTGCTCCGGCACAGGGTGTGATGGGTAAGGCGTGGAGGATTATGGGTAGGGCACTGGGCTTTTGACCTGAAGGTTGCAGATTGGATTCCCAGGTAGTGCACTGCCGTCCAGCAACCTGCTTCAGAATATATCCGGCTGTATAAATAGATACATAGATACACGACAGTTGTGTAAGAAAGTGGTGATAAGAATGCCTGTTAAGATAAGAATGTAAGTCAAGTACTGTAAAGCCCAATAAATGCAAATGTAATGGTAACTCAGAGGGTCACAGGGTGGCCCAGTTACCCTAGCGGGTCGTAGCGTCCTGCATTGGGCGCGGAGGGGGCAGGTGGTAGGCAGGCAAAGGGCACGACCCCAGGTTCAGAGGTCACAGGACAGGCGGTTTTCCTGGGGGACGCGACGGGGGGGAAACCGGCAGAGCAGCGCGCGAGGAGACGGAAGGTAAAGGCGGCCGAGCGGCTTAAAGCTGTCAGTCAGCGCGGGCTGACTTTATTAAAATAACCACCGTGCTCCCCGCTCATTAGCCAGCCGTATTTACAGGCTCTGCAGAAAGCCTGAGAAAGCTGCTACTTATGCACTGGCAGAGCAGCAAACCACCGCTTTCAACTGGAAGCCTGGAGGAACACAGGGCCCCTGTGCGCCAGGCTCCATCACGCTGTCTTTTCCCAGCATTCCCTGCTGCGGGTAATGAATGCGGACAGAGGAATCCCGCTCTCAGCCCACGGCTCTCTCTGGAGTAAACCCTGCGCTGAGGAAAACTGAACAGTGAGGTCGAAAGAAATGCACAATCCTTACCGCAGACTTCCTTTCAAAAATCGGTTTCCTAAACAACTCTGTTCCTGTGTGCGTGCGTGTGTACGCGTAAGTCTGTGTGTGTGTGTGTGTGTCTGTGTGTTTGTGTTTGTGTGCGTGTGCGTGTGTGTGTGTTTGTGCGTGTGTCAGTGTGTCTGTCAAGTCAAATCAGGTTTGCGGTCATTCACTCTACAGTCAAAAGCTAAACAGTTCTCTGACTGAGTGCCCCAGGCAAAACTAACTATTCTGTCAGCACTTGAGTGGGGAAACGTGCTTCTTAAGTTTGGGGATAGGCTGTCTGGTCGGCTCTGCTCCTGCATGCAGATGTGATGGGACAGGACAGATGTATCTGAGACAGATAAACACAGCCGTTCACTGGAGAGGAGGTCTGTTCTGTGCAGATCAGGGTGAGCAGGCAGGGAGAATCACATTGATTTGACTCTGGACCTCAAGAGCTGGTCACCTTGACTGTCACGCTATCTGACAAAAACACGCACACGCCAACACAGGCATGCACGAAGGCACACGCATACACACACACACACACACACGCACACACAAACACTCACACAACAGTACACGCACACAAAAAACAGGCATGCACGAACGCACACGCATACACACACACACACACACACACACACACACAAACACACACACAACAGTACACGCACACAAAATACAGGCATGCACGAACGCACACGCATACACACACAAATATACACAAGCGTACACACACAAGCGCGTGCATACATACACAAACACACGCACAACCCTACACGCACAAGCACATGCACACATACACACACACATACAAACATACACAACCCTACACGCACAAGCACATGCACACATACACACACACATACAAACATACACAACCCTACACGCACAAGCACATGCACACATACACACACACATACAAACATACACAACCCTACATGCACAAGCACATGCACACATACACACACACACACACACACACAAACACACGCACAACCCTACACACACAAGCACATGCACACATACACACACACACAAACATACACAAGCGTACACACACAAGCATGCGCGCACACACACACATATACATACACACATAAACACACACATAACCGTACACGCACATAAAATACAGGCATGCAGACACTCATTACATGAACAATATCAGCTGAAAGTAACTTTGCAGCCTCAGGCCAGAATTGCAGCATCACTGTTATCACTGGGAGACAGCCGAGCCAGCGTTGGACTAAAGCAGGAGCTAAAACAAACACTCCCGCAGAACAGCATGTCAGTTTTGATGTCGGACATCTGCTGCAGTACAAGGGCATCTGACAAATTATCCTGCCGTCATGTTTCTAACTGATCATGTTCTATGATATTGACATACAACACTGACAACAGAAATGTAAATACACTAACAACAGTTGCTACTGTATGACAGCAAGGCATTGTCCCGGTGACTGTTGTAGTCCCAGATTAAAATATCAGGATATAAAGTATTATATCTACTGACACTGCAGGCTCAATTCCATATATATATATACACACACACACACAAACTGAATAATGTGCAATTCTACAAGCAATATGAGTTCTAGATAGGCCTAGTCCCTTTGGACACAAGCCTGCTTACATTCACAGAAACACTAATGACAATATTAAGATTGCAGGCATACTACCTGAAACCCCAATGCAACAAATCAGGCATTAAGTAACATTTGCATTCCATTTTTCAAAACCTAGTGCAAATATTCCCTTTTTTACGGTGAGACAAAGGGATTCTATGTCAGCCAGGGGGAAATGCTACTGAATTCATTCAGTTGGTTCTGATAATAAACCCAAATCAGGATTAGGCAAGCTAAGAACTAGCACTGTTAACCAAGAGGTCTGAGAAAACACATAATGCTTGATAGCTTGTTTCAGAGGGATAAAGAGCTCCAAATAAAGGAAAAATACAACAAAAAAAAATGTAATCTCTTTTACAAGACATTCAAACCTTCCTCATTCCTGCCCCCTCCACACACACACATACACACACACACACACACACACACACACTAAAACAATGAACAAGAACATGGCTACCATCCAGGTTTGGGAATGCGATCTCCAATTTTAGAAGGGCCTGAGAGATAAAAGGCAGGGTTTTATATCCGAAACACTTTTTGTGACAGAGAAGCAGTGAGAAGTGAAAGAGGAGCGTGTCACAGGTGTAAGTTGAGGGAACAGGAGCCGTGTCTAAGGCACTGGGCGACTCCGGGGTCAGCTGTTGTCGGGGAAACACGCTCTCTGAAACGAACCACGCGTCTCTGCTCATATTTCGCTGGCTGAGCTGCCGGTAAACAAAGCTTCTGCACCACAGGCTAGTTTACACTTCACCACTCAGATATTCCCAATCTCAGTACTGAACACAGCCCTGAACCGAACACACCGCTTAACAAAGCTTCACGTCTTCGTACCGAACACAGCTTTATTGGGAGGGAAGTTAATTCAAATTCGGTGCAAAGGGCTGAGACGGATTGCGCATGTGCTAATTCAGGGCAAAGGGCTGAGACAGATGTGCTCATGTGCTAATTCAGGGCAAAGGGCAGAGACAGATGTTGAAACATGTTCCAGGTCAGAGAAGAATTATACTCTTTGGTATCTACAAATGTCTGCCTTGGAAAATAAATATAAGAAGTTCAGGCAGCAGTTAATCTAAGGATTGGGTTTGAGCCAGTCGTATAAAAGTTAGAAAAGCTGAAAATATGCACCATTCGGTTGCCTTCCAGAGCAAAAAAAAAAAGAATGAATGAGAAGCAACAACTGAGCAAAAGAAGTCCATCTGTAGTCACGTTATGTGGTGTGTGTGTGTGTGTGTGTGTGTGTGGAAACATGGCTTCAGCTGAGCGCTCTGTTGTGACTTTCCTGCCAGTAACCGCTTTTGAAGTTCTCACTTTCTCACCAAGACACAGCAGGCATGTCCTGGATCCTAACACGGCACAAAAACTCCATTTAACTCCACAGCCTCACTGTAAATCACCCACACGGCAGTCCGCGGTGACTCAGATTACCCACAATGCACCCCGGCACGGAGGAAAAACGGGCCGTCCCGGGGAGGGGGGCGATTATCTGCTTCGCGGCGATGCGCGCTCCTTTCAAAGGGCTAATTGTCCAATCGGGTTCACTTACCCTCCCTTTCACGGGCCGGCCAAACGAAGAGTAATGACCGCCGATTAATCATCTTTACATACTTCCAATGCTTCTTTTGTATGTTCCATTAATCACGGGCCTTTTCCCCCCGGCGCTTTGTTTGGGCCCCGGACCTGAAGCGCAGCTGAAAGGCCCGGCGCTGAGGGCAGCCCGGCGTCTGGGCTGGGTAATCTCAGCCCCCATCTGAGCTCCACGCCCCCGCCGCCTGGCTCTCCCTCCCTTCCACCCCGCGTTCGTCATCACCTCTGCGCTCAACGACCGATACGCCCCGCTTTATGTTTCGGCATCCGCCGTCAGGGCCTCACGTAGCGCAGACCACGGCTAATTGAGCCTGGAATCAAAATGGCCGCTGACCTTGAGAAAAGCACACGACCTCGTGGTGTTTCTTTTACTGTGGTGGCCACTGTGTGTTTGAATGCTGGGTAGTTTGTTGAAGGTAGATGTAAGAGTGCTGTAAGTAATGATGTTTAAAAAGTGAGAAAGGAGAACGTTGTGGAGACCAATTGTGTGTGAGGGGGAGGACAGTGTATGAAGGGTGACTGCATCAGGGACATCACTGTGTTGTGCACAGTGTGATGATGGTATAGCGTATAGTGTGTGTGTCTGCCTGTGTTCTGTCTATAGGTTGTGTGGAGGAAGGTACAGTGCATGCGTGTGTGTGTATATAGTGACAGTGCTACAGTGTGTGTGTGTGTGTATAGTGACAGTGCTACAGTGTGTGTGTGTGTGTGTACAGTGACAGTGCTACAGTGTGTGTGTGTGTGTGTGTATGTGTGTGTGTGTGTGTCTGTGTGTACAGTGATAGTGCTACAGTGTGTGTGTGTGTGTGTATGTGTATGTATGTGTGTGTGTATGTGTGTGTGTGTCTGTGTGTACAGTGACAGTGCTACAGTGTGTGTGTATGTGTGTGTGTGTGTGTGTATGTGTGTGTGTACAGTGACAGTGCTACAGTGTGAGTGTGTGTGTGTGTGTGTGTGTGTGTGTCTGTGTGTACAGTGACAGTGCTACAGTGTGTGTGTATGTGTGTGTGTGTGTGTGTGTATGTGTGTGTGTACAGTGACAGTGCTACAGTGTGAGTGTGTGTGTGTGTGTATGTGTGTGTGTGTGTGTGTTTGTGTGTGTGAGTTTGGGTGTGTGTATGTGTGTGTGTGTGTGTGCGTATGTGTGTGTGTGTGTAGTGACAGTGATCAATGTAGACAGGGGATGGGTTGCCAGGTTTCCAGGTAAAGCTGAATCACTGGGGCCAGAATCAATAGCAGTGAGCTCCACACCATTTGTTTATTTGCTTTTTAATTTAGTCCTCCTTGTAACAAGTAGCCTGATGCATAAATCAGCACTAATTGTCAACGGGGTGTTGTTGCAGGGGAGGATTTATGACCGGCCGAGTGACTTGGCTAAACGGGGGCCAAGCGGCTCTTTCCTCACCCCCTCTACTTCCCAAAAAAAGCCTCACCAAGTCCTCCCAACTCATAACTGATGCACCAAACTGCACCAAACATGGCCGTGTCCAAGAGCCGCCTTAGTTCCACATATTATTTATGGATGGGCACGGGCGGGACTTCTGTTCCAAGTCTCTGAAGTGTAGTGAAAAGGAAAAAAAATATTTTGTAAGCTTTAAAAAGAAGGCCTGCTACAGTGTCACCGTCTGAATATGTGAGCCGCTAACGCAGAAGCCACTCACTGCTGCCCAAATCCACGAAGCAGGGTTTTTTGGGAGTGAAACGGCGGGAGGGAACACATCAAAAAGAATCTAGTCTTTTTATTAATTTCAACTACAAGTAAAAAGGGCCGAAACAGGGCCCTTAACAGACGGATGCGACGCCAGCGTTGTATTTGATCATATGAGCGTTTTTCAAGACACTTGAAATGCACTGTGATTCCTCTGCCTTTCTATGGGTTTTCTATAGGGTGCCTGAGTGCATAATGGGTTAAGGAAGCAGGCGGGTAACCCGGGGCTCTTATGCGCAGCTGTGAGCTCATCCGTGTTTCTGGGCGTTGAGGAGGCACGAGTGCGTGTGCTCCTGGGATCAGGAGGAGGTGAAAATCAGTCGCTCCTGTGTGCGGAAATGGGGGCTCTCACAACTCAGGGAACGCCGGGGGGGGACTGCAAATCCCCCAGAGAGAGAGAGAGAGAGAGAGAGAGAGAGAGAGAGATAGAGAGAGATGACAGTCAGAAGAAGGGAAAAAGGAGGACTCACCCAGCGCCTGTGATGCAAAGAAAGCCATGGCGCTTTGAAGTCTGTCTGGCCGGATGGCCTGCACCACCAGCACCTTTAGAGGAGAGAGGGAGACGGAGGAGGGGTGAGACACTCGGGTGGAGGAGGGTGGGGGCGTGTGGGGGAGAGAGGGAGACGGAGGGGGGTGAGACACGCGGGTGGAGGAGGGTGGGGGCGTGTGAGGTGCATCCAGCACTTGCTCCTCAAACAGTGCTGGGCAGGCTGGTACATGCCTGTGATACATTTTAATATCTAACACCGCAGGACTGCTTACCATTACAATCACCCAAGGCCAGTCAAGCCTAACAGGCTGTCCTGTTTAATTCAGTAGCCTGAGCGTAGCAGAATGCACCACGACTCCAGAAGGCCATAGCTCCTCTCTCACTGCACTGGGAGAGGAGCTCACCACTGGGGAGATGGGTGGATGAGAAAAGGATGGAGGCCCCACACAGATGGAGAAGAGCACTCTGGGTCGACTTTGTAATCTTTCAGTCACACTGGTCAAGTCTGAGGGCTTCGATCTCAACCCAGTATCATTAGTGTGAACACACACCTCTCCCCACGGTGCACAAGAATAGCAGGAGAGGTTAACTTCGCTGGTGGCCAGGACTGCAGGTACTATTGTTAGGTGAGGCACAGCCAATAGCAAGGCTTTAAACTTGTCACTTCAGTTAACAGTTAACATCCAGCAGCACAACACAGATACAATAATACTAAAAAGCTAAGATATGCAGGTCCTTGGGGATGACGGACAGCTCACCTGCTGGAACAGAGAGACCTTCTTGGCGATGGAGGGGGGGAATTCCTGCTCGCAGCTGGAGCTCCGTGAGAACGAGAGCCAGAGGTCCGAGTCCCCCAGACACAGGGCCTGGCACAGCGCCGGAAACGTGTTCTGCAAAACAGGTTCGTTTTCCTCAAAAAGAGCAATTAAACAGGAGAGGGAGCGTTGAGGGGGCACGAACGGGAGCTCATCGGTCAGCGCGCCGTCACGGGGAGACGCAGAGCCCCGCCCCAAACGGCAGTCGGGACGGGGAGCGACGCGTTTGGGGAAAAGTCGTCCTGGCGCGCCGCTGGTTTCCCGCACTCCGCCGGAGCGAGGGAACGGACACGGGCCTCTCTCAGAAACGCCGCTGCGCTCCGATAGCGCTTCCGCGGACGCGGCGGTGCGAGGAGCCGGCTCCTAATCGCAGAGCTTCAGGTTAAAACCCGAAGTGGGTCACCGCCCATGCAGCCTGAAGCAAAGCACTTAACTGGAATTGCCTCTGTAAATATCCAGCTGTAACCGTGGATAGAGTAGAAATTAAAGATATGCAAGTTGCTCTGGATAAAAACATTTGCTAAGGAAATAAACACTAAGTACTGTACTGTAGAAAGCAACTCTATTTGGCAACAGCGGAAAATTACCCATGCATGGGGCTGAGGATGCACACGCGCTACTGTAAGCACAGAGACTCATGGGTATTCACTGGGTGCTGTGCTGGGGCCTCCCCGCCCAGCACAACAGAGGCAGAGGCCCTGTCCCAGTCACACACAGAAAGAGACACAGACCAGTGACAGAACCCAGTCCCAGTCACACACAGGAAGAGGCACAGACCACAGTAGCAGAACCCAGTCCCAGTCACACACAGGGCGAGACACAGACCACAGTGACAGAACCCAGTCCCAGTCACACACAGGGTGAGACACAGACCAGTGACAGAACCCAGTCCCAGTCACACACAGGGTGAGACACAGACCAGTGACAGAACCCAGTCCCAGTCACACACAGGAAGAGACACAGACCACAGTAGCAGAACCCAGTCCCAGTCACACACAGGAAGAGACACAGACCACAGTAGCAGAACCCAGTTCCAGTCACACACAGGGCGAGACACAGACCAGTGACAGCGCTGTGTAAATCATGGGGAGTTCACTCGGGGCGGTACCTTGAACATGGCCACGGCTCCCAGTCTCTCCTGGTCGATCCAGGAGGGGACCTGCTCTCTGGAGGACTGCTGAGGATCCTGCAGGAGAGAAAGACAGGCAGGGGGATGACACCCGGCCGTTTCCCCGGAGACCGCGGGCATATCCCGCAGCGGTCAGCCACAGTACACAAGATAAACAGAGGTCATGAAGCACTGTCGGTCACACACCGTCTTCCTGACCATGTCTCCCACGATGAGCCCGGTGAACGCATCCCACTCCTGCAAAGAAAACAACAAAAATGTTTTATCTTAAAACAGTCCACGGTGGTGAAGTGGTTTCAGCTAAGTTCATCACCTCGTGCAAGGATGCGGTCTCATTTGTTTCCCTAAAAAACATCCAATTACCGGGAACCCAGCAAGAAAGCAGACTGCAATTATAAGCACTGAAAAAGGCACAGGTGAACAAACAGTAACCTAACAGTGGAGAAAAACCTAGGAGAATTCAGGGGCAACCGATCGAATGTGACAACAATAACTAATGCCCCTCAACCCACGCCACCCACCCCCCCACCCCCCGGGCCCCAACACATGTGTACTCACATTCTCCTGGAAGAGTTCCGGATGCATCCCCTTGACAAAGTGCAGGGCAAACATGAGGCGGTCGGCCTGAGGAGGAAGCAGGAGAAACAGCCTTAAAGCCCAGATCAATGGGAGCCTTCAGAGCGTAGGGCTTCACCCTGGGGAAGCGGTGACCTCAGAGCCCCTTCGTGTGGGGCGGGGGGGGGGAGGGGGGCTGATGTTGTCTTGTCTTCGGCGACAGGGGGTCACGGGGTCACCTTGTACCGGCTGATGGGATTCCCGGGTCGCCGCCCTCCTGACGCCCCCGTGATCTGTGGGACGTGCGCGGGGGTCTTAATTACACCGGAGGGCCACGTCCGGGTCCCTACGCACCGCCCAGGTGTCCTCCAATCCCCCGAAGTCCCCCCGGCTCGAGGAGCTCAAACTCAGGCGCTGCGGTGGAGCTACACGGGTCTGACATCAGGGCGGCGGTGTTTCTAAACCGCGCGCGGTCCGGCGCTCGCGTTAAGCACGACGGAGGACCCCGAACATCTGGCCGCGCGTTCGCCTCCGATGCATCCGTCAGGACACGGAGACGCACGGAGGGGGAACGCGGGGCGCGTGCGGCGCGCCCGCTATTCTCACCGAAAGCCGGGGAAGGGCTCCGCGAGGGGCGGGAGGGGACGAAGGGCCCCCGGAGAGAGGAAGCAGACGGTTAGCCCGGAGAGCACAATAGGCGCAAGAGCGGCTAATCAAGATCTTTATCTGCGCGCGACGCCGCACAATCGCTGAGCTCAAATGAAGTCAGGTGCGGGGTGCTAACGATGGCGGCTTCCCTCCGAAACAACACAGGAGAAGCCCACAGCGCGATCCGACAGACGGTGTTTGGGAGGGAAACAGGCTCATTTATTTTCATGACTGAAACCCACCTGCACACTCTAAACATCTCGCTCTGGAAAGCGGCCGAGGCATTTGGAGGAAGAAAATAAATTAAATCCCTTTCTCCCCATCTCAGTCTTAGTCAATCTTAGGAAAATATTTATACGCCTTGGAAACGTTCTAGTAGCACACCACGAATCTGGTCAGAGTTCAATCCTTTTCAGATGCTTTCGAATCACGAAAGACCGTTTAAAATTCCTCATAAAAACCAAAAACAGACCACGGAACATAATGTTTACTTAAAATGACAGGCTTTCTGTGATACTACGGTCACACAATCGTCCAACTTTCAAAAATACTGTACAGAACAATAAAGTGCTCTGCAATTCACATCATTTGAAGCATTCAAATTTCTCCCCACAATAGGTTTGATCCAAAGGAAGGAATGGAAAGATACAGGAAGTCGTGCCTGAAACAGAGGAATCTGAGAGGCCAATCATTCACCGCACTTGGAGCTTGAGGCAGCCACTCGTGGAGCACATTACTGCAATGCCCCCTGCTTCCCGACATGCGACTGCGGCAGTGCATTCTGGGACTGCGACCCTCCAGGAGCAGGTGACAGGAACCTGGAGGCTTTTAGGGGCGTAAATAATTCAAACCGCATCTGCATTAACTCCTGACCTCACCTACGACAGAACCAAAGAGAGAGGAAAAACTTTCATTAGGGGGGTCATGCATTTTTTAAGAGAGTAGGGAACCGCGAAACTGATGAGGATGCAGTCTGACTTCATGTGACAGGTTTCAGAACTCTCAGAAGGACCCAAATCCGGTCCTCTCGAACTGTGGGCCGTGAAAAGGGACATTTTCCTTCGAACAAGGCCTTCGCGGATTCCTTGGACTGAAAGCAACAATTGGCAACAATCTTCTTCTAGCCGCCCTATCTTCCACCTGTCAAAAGCAACTTGAGAGGGACCCTCTTGCCTCCTGACCTCCGGAGTATCGCCCGCCAAACCCTTCCCTGTCATTTATCCTGCGGGCGGAGGCTCTTCGCAGCGTGTCAGAAAGCGGTTCAGGAGGACCGGCGGTCCCACGGCGGCCTTGGAGGGGCTGAAACGCAGCGTGACGGGCGCGACCGAGACGCTCAATCACAGGAGCCTGTCGCCGCCGCGGAGAGATCGCCGGGCCGGTCTCTCGGGGGCGCCCATGGGAAAACGGGCAATCACAGTGATGGAGAATGTCTGCACGCGACCTTGCTGTGAAACGGCCCGTCTGCGCCCATGCTTTTAAACCGCCGCCAGACACAATGGGTTCTGGACCCTACCCCGAGGGAGAAGACCCGAAAAAAACTAGACACTGCGGAAAAAAAAAAATCTTTTCATCTTAGACTTAAAGTAAGACTTCAAATCTTATTATTTCTCTCAAGTAGAAAATATTTGCTTGTTAATTTTTAAGTAAATTTTCCTTTCTATCTTTCTATCCCACTGGCAAATCTTGAAATTAGTTAAACTATCTCCCCTCCGGCAATATCGTTCTCTTACTTAGCAAGAAATAGTAAAACCATTTTGGTTTTTGTAGTGCACTTCCATTGCGGACGATGTGCAATTTACTCTGAAATCTGTTTTCAGCACCCAATTTATCACTTAAGATTGATTGAACTTTACAAGAACTTTACAACTGAGTAAATCTGATCATCTCACCCCTGGTTTCCAATGAAACTTTAAAAAGATTTTTACTGCCAATAGTACAAATCAAACTGGCTTGGAGAAGCCCATTTCCAAGGAAAAAGAAGAATGTGAGATGTGGATTTTCCATCTCTTTCCTGCTAATTCATGGGGGGGATTGTGGGTGTTGAACAGGCAGACAAGGACTTGGGAGCTCATGAGCAGGGGGGGAGGATGGCTGAAACTTGAAAGAAGCCAAACGAAGCCAAGCGGAGGGATTAGAGGGAACGGCTAATCGGGGAGACGGGGGCCAGCATTCCGATCAGGCACAGCGGCAGGCAGCCCCGGGTCCTGGCGGGG
>NC_083772.1:24920262-24952762 GCF_963514075.1 Conger conger | reverse complement strand
CCTGAACTTTGCGAACAGAAAGGGGTTACGTCTGGGAGGCAGAAAGGCAAGAACCGTGCCTCAGCACGACACAAAAACTAGGAGTAACACCTGAACTTTGAAACGGTGAGCGGCTAATGCACATGGACGCTTGTTAGCCCGGCCTCACAGTGCGGGCGCCCCAGCCCAGGTGTGAGGTAATGTAGCCTCACAGACTCACAGCTAGCACTGTGGCCCTCCTCATTATCACACTGCGCTAAAGACCAGCACAGCCACGGAGACCCCAGGGCTCCTGTTCTCTCTATCACAGACACTCTCACCACATTCTGCCACTTAGCACTTTCATCCAGAGCAGCTTATACACACTACATTTCTACATACAAGCCCCAGCTGGACATTTCACTAATTGAAGAAATGCAAGATGGGATTTTAGACTTCAAATGTAATACCCTCTGGCTTCCAGGACTTTTCTGAAATATTTTGGGCTTAAAATAATAGCATTTTTGAAATGACAAAAAATGATGTAAAAAAAATTTATATATTAAAAATAAACAGCGTCTGCCATTTTCCACCAAAAACCCCTATCCAGGCAATACGCAGCAGGTGTGTGAATGGGTCCCTCTCATCCAGCGTTGATACAAATTGCTCAATCAAGCTCCATCGAAATGTGATGTGATGACTTTAGGGTGGGGATGAATAATTGTGGATGTTGTGGTTATAGAAATGATGTTTATAACTCCGCAGAGATAACTGAAACTGAGTCATTGAGTAAAGCGAATAGACTAAATGACGACCGTGGGAGGCTGTACGTTCTCCGTAGAGCCGATGAGTAAGAGGACGTGTAAAAGCACACTCCACTGGGATGCAGAAGTGTGCTGAATCTGTTATGACTGAAGTTACTTCTTTTTTTATTCTTTATTAACTACTTCTCAATTTTGTGTTTTGTCTTGTTTTGCATGTTTAACACGTTTTTTCCCTTGACCGATATACCGAAACTATAATTTAGAAATCAAATGAAACCGGAATTGATTCAGTTGTGTCCTTTATTTCAAGAAAATTGTTTTGCAACATTTGGTTTCGTAAAATTCATGAAATTTCATGAACTTAGGCTGCTGTGATTGCCGAAATCAATGCTGTAATGCAGGAAAGCCTGACAGCACTGGTTTGAGCATAACACAGAGAAATCCATTACAATGAACGTACAGTCAGTGATGCATCTGACCCATGTGCTATCAAAGCTGCAACAGGGCTATTAGCATGTGCTATCAAAGCTGCAACAGGGCTATTAGCATGTGCTATCAAAGCTGCAACAGGGCCATTAGCATGTGCTATCAAAGCTGCAACAGGGCCATTAGCATCTGCTATTAAAGCAGCAACAGGGCCATTAGCATCTGCTATCAAAGCTGCAACAGGGCCATTAGCATCTGCTATCAAAGCTGCAACAGGACCATTAGAATGCACTATGAAATCTGCAACAGGGCCATTAGCATGCATTATGAAATCTGCAACAGGACCATTAGCATGCATTATGAAATCTGCAATAGGGCCATTAGCATGCACTATGAAATCTGCAACAGGCCCATTAGCATGCATTATGAAATCTGCAATAGGGCCATTAGCATGCATTAAGAAAGCTGCAACAGGGCCATTAGCATCTGCTATCAAAGCTGCCACAGGGCCATTAGCATCTGCTATTAAAATGTCTCTCTTATAACTTTGTCCCGATCTGTAAATATCAATTGGCAGCCCGCAAGTCATATAGTGTATGTCCACCTTAACCCATCACATCATCTTTCTCTCCTCTCCTCTGTCTCTGAACCCCTCCCTCATCCCTCCCTCTCAGATGAACACTTTGCCGGCTGATTGTTATCAGTTAACAGAGCTGTCAGCTTCGCCAACGCTGAAGCTTCCAACACCTGGCAAGGTCGTCGCCACGGTAACAATCCCCTCCCCTGTCGTCATCCCACTCACAACAAAAACCATGACGTGCTGAAGCACTGATCCCTCAGAAAGCCGTTGCCCAATCTGGTCCCTGTGCTGATCCCTCAGACAGCCGTTGCCCAATCCGGTCCCTGTGCTGATCCCTCAGACAGCCGTCGCCCAATCCTGTCCCTGGGCTGATCCCTTAGACAGCCGTCGCCCAATCCTGTCCCTGGGCTGATCCCTCAGACAGCCGTCGCCCAATCCTGTCCCTGTGCTGATCCCTTAGACAGCCGTAGCCCAATCCGGTCCCTGTGCTGATCCCTCACACAGCCGTCGCCCAATCCGGTCCCTGTGCTGAACTTTAAAACAGCAGTGTGCTCACATCCCCCCTGTCCTGTACACAGGACATTCAGCACATTCGTACACACACAAACCCCCAGTTAGATACTGTCCAGTCTAAATTCTCTGCCGTTTGCTGCATTGTGCGGATAAGCGACACTGTACTTTCTGGGGCAATAATATGCCAGTCTCGGCTGAGAAACGTTCGCGGTCCAAGCAACCGCCCTGACATCTGCCACGGTCTGCCTCCCTGTGTGGTCCGTGGTGGCAGAGCGGTGGGGCTGACAGAAACGCCTCACTACGGAAACCGCAAACACACAATCTCAGTGTCCCACGGCTTATCGACACTCAGACGCGGTTCAGTTGCGTTCCCGTGATTTACGGTCCCGGTAGAACCCGCGCATTCTGCATGCAACCTTAGCCTCTGGAGCATGCGGCCCACCCAAGGGGAGCGATGTAAAATATGAAGCCCGCGTCTGACTGGTAAAGGTCAGCAGATTTAACGGGCCAGGAGGCCGCTTCTCCCAAATGAGCACATTCGTTTGCTCCGCGCTTAAGAGAAGAGCGAGCGTTTGATCACCGCAGCGCAAGGTGACACGCTCAGCGGTGCGTTCAAGGCTCCCTGACAGAACGTTCCGGGTCACAAAATGGCGGCATTGAGCCTTACGCTCTCCACTTTCCGCCAGGAAGAACAGCGGAGGAGAAGGCCACAGGGATGTGGAGGGTGGAGCAAAGGCTGCCGTGGGCAACGAGGAGCATTGTGACATCACAACCACACCCTGCGCCAAGACGACTAGCGAGCAGCTGTGTTGGAGTCATCTCATTCCACAAACATGTTTATTCTGCAAAACCTGTACTATTCACGATCAGCATTCCTGTGTTCCAGAAACCTCCACCGGCCAGGCCCTTTCGCCGAGCGGCCCTTTTGTGAGCTCAGAACAGCGCCGATACATGTTGCAGTCGGCACAATAAAGATGGCAGAGTTTGGCTGTATTTAATCTGTTACTAATTTGGGAAGGAGCCCAGAAAAAATCCTCACCTGGAACAGAGCAGGGGCTGAAAGCAGTGGGGGTGAGTCATGGCCCGGGGTACGAGCTCGGCGGGAGGGCAGGGCGCATACCTCACAAGCGTCTGCCCGCACTGCTCTCTCCTTCAGGGCGGGCCTCCTGACCACGCACCGATTACGACCGAGCCGCACACTCAGAGAGAAGAGGCTGTCTCCCGCCCACCCAGCCGTGCCGGTTATAGCTCCCGAGATGTAATCTGTGTTTTCAGGCGGGCGGAGGGGTCTGCTGGGAGTTATGTAAGAAAGCGCCGGGAGAATGTGACGAGACTGTCACCGCGGCTCCTGCCCCGGGGCTGGGAGAGCGAGACCCCCATCTCCACGACGCAGGCGTCTGGGACCGCTTCAATGAGAGTCCGCACGCGCGCAGGCGAGACACAGCGCTCCCGCTCCGGTCTCACAGAATACGTCTGGGCTGGGTCCACTATCACGGCTTCAATGCCAACCACTCGGAGCCTAACTCACAGACATCGCACCGCTAAATTGAGGCACATTGAAACAGATGAGGAATGCATAATTTATCGTGTTCAGCCGGGGTTTAGGAAGAAATTCGTCAAACGGCACTTAGCCGTGGCACCAGGGGCCCAGGGAGAGGGAGCTCAGGCCCAGGGAGATGGAGCTGAGGCCCAGGGAGATGGAGCTCAGGCCCAGGGAGAGGGAGCTCAGGCCCAGGGAGAGGGAGCTCAGGCCCAGGGAGAGGGAGCTCAGGCCCAGGCCCATGGAGAGGGAGCTGAGGCCCAGGGAGATGGAGCTCAGGCCCAGGGAGAGAGAGATGGGGTTCAGACCTCCGTCTGCTGTCACTGGGCTGATATTGACTTTAATGAGTGAAGATGTGGCTGATATTGGCCTACACTGCTCTGGCAGGCTGGCAGTGGTAGAGGGAACCAGCGTTGACACTCTGACAAAGAGAGAGCCCAGAGCAGTCAGGTAATCTCCACCTGCACCTGGAGCTGCCTTCACATACACCATTGATACACGCACGCACGCACACACACATACACACCTTATACACACATACACACAAACGTCACATACGCCATCTATACACACACACACACACACACACACACACACACACATGCACACGCGCACACACACAGACACACGCACAATATGAAAACACACACACATCCCTCCTCACACATATACAACCGATTCACACACACACCCTAATCTATCTTCAGAGAACAGCATTATCACTTCAGTCTGTGCCAGTGATCCCCAAATGCGTATCTCTGACTGTTTGATGTTGCCCTTCCGGTGAGGACTGGGTATCAGCGCTAACCCATCCACGCAGGACTGGAGCTCTTTGTACCTGACCGCTACAGCACGAGCATGACCCCAGCCCAGCCCCACTATAACTACACCAACTCTGCGTAAGAGGGGCTAAAAGAATGTTAAACTGCTGAACGCCTAAGTCAGCCAGAGATACAGGAGTCTGTGAGGACTGGATAACCCCCACAGGTGCTGCCAGAGGAATATATCAACAGCAAAGCGATATGGGACAACCTTTTTTAAACGGTTCACCGCTGCTCCTAACCTCCACAAGGAGTCAAACGCTGCGCAGACACAGCAGATTCATGCTCCCGGAAGCAGGCACTGGACAATTTAGTTTCCCCTGGTACGTAGAGCCCCTACGCCGAGATGTCCAACCGAGGAACAGAGAGCGGCAAAGAGAACCAGCGCCACAATAAAACACCATTTATTCTGTCGCCCGAGAGACGCGCGGGCCTTTTAGAGCGAGCCCAACCCGTTTAGAGACAAACGGACTTCCACACGGAGACCGTCACTGGGAGTTGCGTCCCCTTGTTTTCTTTGAGGTTCATTGGAACGGACGTCCTCGCTTTGTCTGGCGGAACAGACAGCGGAAGAGTGTCCCTAATCCGATTGAGAGGCACAAACGGAATATCTCAATCTCGCGGCTGCTTCTTCCCCTGCCTTTAAGGCTTGATCCTGTCTGACGGATAATGCCGTTATTCCACTCCGGTCTGTGCCCAAGCAGGTCCGTCTCCCGGATCAGGTCCGTGTGGAATTACAGAGCACTCCTCAAATGAGCTTCACAGTGACAGGACAGGACTGGTACAGCTGCCTGTACACACAAACATGCCACGGCAAAACTAAATCTAAATGTTTGAAGAACTAAAGTACATGATGAAAATGAATGATAATCGAGAGCTAGCCCAGACCCTGTTAGCTGGATTTTGCTGACACAGGCCAAGGTGACAACACTGTAAAAATGATCCATCAGGGTCAAAGCCTCTGAATAGCGTGTAGCATATTGAACGCGGTGTCGATACCTCCTCCCCTTTCAATCTTTCTAATGAGACACCGTGGGCTGCCACTGACCGGAAGAGAGAACAAATTTCCACTGGCGTTATTCTTCTCCACAGAATGGCTAACGCCGCACCCTTAACGCAGATAATGACCATGTAGCCTCCTGGTCTGTGGGCAGTAACATGCAAGGTAATCTCATTGTCAAAGATTCTACGGTGTCTGCGGTCGGGGGAACAGGAGGCGGGTGGAGCAGTTGGGGGAACAGGAGGTGGGTGGAGGGGTTGGGGGAACAGGAGGTGGGTGGGGGTCGAGGTGGAACAGGAGGCGGGTGGAGGGGTTGGGGGAACAGGAGGCGGGTGGAGGGGTTGGGGGAACAGGAGGCGGGTGGAGGGGTTGGGGGAACAGGAGGCGGGTGGAGGGGTTGGGAGAACAGGAGGTGGGTGGAGGGGTTGGGGGAACAGGAGGCGGGTGGAGGGGTTGGGGGAACAGGAGGTGGGTGGAGGGTGAGGGGGAACAGGAGGTGGCTGGGGGTCGAGGTGGAACAGGAGGCAGGTGGAGGGGTTGGGAGAACAGGAGGTGGGTGGAGGGGTTGGGGGAACAGGAGGCGGGTGGAGGGGTTGGGGGAACAGGAGGTGGGTGGAGGGTGAGGGGGAACAGGAGGTGGCTGGGGGTCGAGGTGGAACAGGAGGTGGCTGGGGGTCGAGGTGGAACAGGAGGCAGGTGGAGGGGTTGGGGGAACAGGAGGCGGGTGGAGGGGTTGGGAGAACAGGAGGTGGGTGGAGGGGTTGGGGGAACAGGAGGCGGGTGGAGGGGTTGGGGGAACAGGAGGTGGGTGGAGGGTGAGGGGGAACAGGAGGTGGCTGGGGGTCAAGGTGGAACAGGAGGCAGGTGGAGGGGTTGGGAGAACAGGAGGTGGGTGGAGGGGTTGGGGGAACAGGAGGCGGGTGGAGGGGTTGGGAGAACAGGAGGTGGGTGGAGGGGTTGGGGGAACAGGAGGCGGGTGGAGGGTGAGGGGGAACAGGAGGTGGCTGGGGGTCGAGGTGGAACAGGAGGCAGGTGGAGGGGTTGGGGGAACAGGAGGCAGGTGGAGGGGTTGGGGGAACAGGAGGTAGATGGAGGGCGAGGAGGAGCGAGAAGCTGGTGGAGTAGCACGGGGCGGGATGGAGGGCAGCGAAACTTACCTTGAAGAGCGAGCGGCAGACGTACTCGTACACCAGGGTCTTCAGACAGGCCTCCAGGGAGAGGATGCGGGCCTCCGTGCCCTCAGACTCCTGCAGGAGCAGCGCTGCGTTAGAGCTGGGAGAGACGGGGTGTCCTCCGGGGACAAAGGGGAGGTGAGATAACCTTAACGCACCCCACATCTCTCTGTAATTACCCTGCCAACACGGCAAGCTGGGTAAGTGCTCTCTTTATCTCCTCTCTCTCACCTCCTCTGGCTGGGAAATTAAATAAAAATATAATGAACCACCCACTGAGCGTTAATCACCTTGAACATTCTGCTGTATTTTGTTGACCGCAACTAAACCGGAAAGCCTGATTTATACTTTGTCGCACAACCCCTTCGAAAGGTTTTCAATGGCAAAAAGTGTCATATGACAGCATATGACAGCGAATTTCACGTCGTGGACAACAACATACTTTGTCTCCGGGTGTTGACCGGACAGCCAAATGGAACGGTGAAATGCAGTCATCGATTGGCTACGGCACCAGGAGCCGCCATGTTGTCACACATGCGAGTATCAGCAGTTTGGCGTCACGTTACCATAGAGACAATAGAACCCTCCCCGCAGGCTTTTGCCGAATGGCGTGATACAGAAATGAAAGTGTGCCACTTGTAGACCGGCTCGTGTGTGAAGTATACATCAGGCTAAAGCCCTAGGGGCAGTGTCCCTCATTCAAAAGATAATGACACACACATCCGTCCGCTCTTGTCTGGTACTGGAGAATAAAAGGTCCGTAACATCAAAATCTCAAAAGGCTGCTTTTCATTCAAGCAATGTTTCTACCTGGAAGGTCTACGGCAGATGTAAATAATTATTACCCACATTGCCCTGAAATAGTTTAGTGTTATTGTGAATTTAAAGTGGAGCATATTTATATCTGTGTGTGGAGCTTCTTAGTGGTCCTCATTCAGCCATTAACTGACTGGACTAATGGACCCCTGAAAGCATCTTTCTGCTAAGCAAATAATGGTAAAAGCCCATTAATAAGACGATCCGCTGAATTAGACCGTAGCCACTAAAGCACATATTGCTTTATGTATTTATTCAATTTTGTTTTTTTGATTAAACCATAGATAAACTTGGAGGCACATAAAATATGAATTAGTAACATCACTTTGGGGGAATGGTTCAAGGTTAATTTCCCCTCTGCCACACTATAACCATGTGCTCAGGTTAGGGGGCCACCATATCTCAACATTGAAGGACAACCACTCTGTCTCCACATTGAATAACCTGCATTGTATCTCCACATTGGTGGACATCTACAACAAACAGCACCATTGTACCACTGAGCAGCCTGGCATTAAAGAGATCAATGTAAAACTACAGCAATCAGCTCTACCTGTTCACACTGCACGTATCCAGTAGTCTTAATGCCAAAGAGCTACAGGTTCCAGCCATGTACAGCCACAGACTGTAAGGTCTGGGAGAGGGCAGGGCAATAGAACACCACAGTAGCAGTGTTAGTTTGACTGTAAGGTCAGGGCAGTAGAACACCGCAGTAGCAGTGCAGGTTTGACTGTAAGGTCTGGGCAGTAGAACACTGCAGTAGCAGTGCAGGTTTGACTGTAAGGTCAGGGCAGTAGAACACTGCAGTAGCAGTGCAGGTTTGACTGTAAGGTCTGGGCAGTAGAACACCGCAGTAGCAGTGCAGGTTTGACTGTAAGGTCTGGGCAGTAGAACACCGCAGTAGCAGTGCAGGTTTGACTGTAAGGTCTGGGCAGTAGAACACCTCAGGAGCAGTGCAGGTTTGACTGTAAGGTCTGGGAGAGAGCAGGGCAGTAGAATTGAGTCTGACTGCCAGCCAACCCTCCATCAGAGGACTTCAGCACAGAAGCGGGATGGGCTCTGATAATGAAAACATCACGGGCCTGCTGCTGACGGTCCTGTTAAGCCGCAGTTGTAGAGTACGATGAGCCCTACGGCCCAGAATCACGCCCAGATCGTGCCAGGGCCGACAGGGGCCGGGCACCCTGCAGGGGGAGGCCGAAACTGCTGCTCGCCTCGCCTGGGGAAGGGAAGGTTTCAACGGCTGGGACGACGGCATCTCAGCGCAAACAGAGACCCCTGCTGGTGGTTCAGGTGGAAAGCCCTACTAGTGAACTGCAGTGCGACGAGAAACAGACACTCATACAATGTGTCACAAGCCCGTCAGTCTTCAGCAGCGGAGGTAGCAGCAGTAGACACTGATAGATATGATTTCAAATTGGGAGAGGTGGGGAGGGGGTGCGTGAAAATGAATTAAAATCAATTCCCCTACCCTACGCCTCCCTCACTGGACTAAGGAAGGAGCATTAATGGACAAAGGGTGCAAAACTGCAGTGGAGAAGACTACGCTCCAGTAAAGAGCCCTTCATTATGGTGGCTTCAGCTGAAACAGCCACTTAAGCAAACGCATCAGCCAATGTTTTCCCTTCAAAGGACCATCAGCTCCCTGCTCTGCTCTGCTCTGCCTGCACAATGACAGACAGAGAGGAGGCCGTGGGCTGATGACGGAGGAGAGGCCAGGAGGACTGTGGGGCCAGCGTGCAGCGGTGTGGAGTCTCACCTTCTCCCTCTGCAGCGCGCGCTGGAAGATCCGGAGGAAGGCCGCCAAGCTGAAGCGGTACATGTTATTAATTTTGGAGAGGTCCGTTATGACGAAGAACATGGTGCTGGCGCTCTCTGCTAATGGCAGATAGGCATCTCGCTCCTGTATAGAAAAGAGATGGGGGGGGGGAGTGGGGGGGGTTAGTCAGGTCTAGTACCACACTGCCCCCTAGAGGAATAATTCATCTTCACAGCTGGATTCTTCCTGGGCCCTCAAGATAAAATTACAAATGACATGAAATCACATTTTGGCAGCACTTCTTATCTGAAATAAGAACGGAAATCACTTTCATCTAAGGATGCTCCAAAATATCATGACATTCTTACAGAATGTTTGAACTTTTGATTTAATCAAAGCCAATAGATGTCACTGTCTTCTCGGTAGATTCCAGCTAAGTGTGTAATATGAATTTGTAAGACACTCAAAGTATTCATCTTCACACTTCATATCATGTCATTCAATTCTTCAGATACAATCACTCAACTTAAATGACCATGGCAACTCTTGCTTTCAACATTTGACACTCTTATCACAGATAAACTTTATAAGTTAAAGCCCAAACAAAACTAAAACATCTAAAAATCACTTGAAAAAGTTTATTGACTTTCTAAAGATTAAGACATGGAGGCTTGTCTGTTCTTAAGAGCTACTGTAACCATACTAAAACTCCCTCAGGAACAAACCTTCAGCATTCAAATTGCCTTGGCTCCTTTTTAAAGGAATTCATCATTTTGTTCCGGTTACCGAGTTCAGCCAACTGAAATGTTTTTTTTTCTTTGACAGAAAAACATCTGTTTTCCTGCCTAAGCTGTTGATCTTCCTCTATGTATTCGACACAGTGGAGCGGTGTCTGAGTTCCACTCTCTGCACTGAATATGTATTTGGCACGTAAAATAATGAAATAATTACACCGTTACAGAGAAGCAGGAGAAACCACATCAGAATGTACCGATTAGAACAAATTTACTAGTCACTACATTTCCCACGATGCATTGCATCACATCATTCGCACTGCTGTCCAACACCGGCCTGGAATCAAAAGTTGAGAAATGATGTGATCGGTCCCATCCAATTACAGTAATGCTAAAATCTATGCTAGTGGGTTGAGAATCATTTTCCATTCTACATTTTAGCTGATGCTGTTGAGCGACTCACAATAAGTGCGAACAAAGACTTAGGCCATGTCTAAATCAGAGCCCCAGCTGAGTAGCTGGGGAAGGAGAGGGGGAAGATGCAGAGGGGGGAAATGGACCCAGGGTGAAGAGATTTGCGACAGACGGAGCTGGACATGTATTCTAGCAGTTCTGTATCCATTCATATGTGCTCAAAACAACTCCGTCTATACCCATTCTGCACCAGCGACTGAATGTCACAAGTGTCAGACGGCGTAGCAGCGACTAGCTCACACTTATTTGAAAGCGTGGGAAGTTGGATAGCTTCCTCAGTGGAAATCTCGTCAGCGCCAAATGGCCTTGATAAATAAATCCGGAACAATTCCGCGCGAGTTGGATGCAAACATTTCAGTTTGAGCGGGCGAGGCTCCCAGGCAGACGCAGGAAAAGAAGTTATCGCAGGAGCAGGCTGTCAGCACGTCTGAGCGAAAACAGACGTTGCTGCACCTCTTCTGCCGAGTGGCCCCGCTCCTTTTTGTCGTCGCATCCTTTGATATCAAAATCTTTTCAAGTTTGTTTTCCAGACATTTCTTACATTGCAAATCCGGAGGAGCAGTCGCTTCATCTTTCCCCAAAAATATTTATTTAACGAGATTCCTGCTTCACACTCGTGTTCTACCAGAGTCGCTCGTGGCCTTGCGCCAAAATCTACAAACGCATACCTTCCTCTCAGATTCCCTTCTAACAAACTGCAGGGTGAATATCTGAGGTGTATTTAATACAAACAACTGCTGAACACATTCTGCATGGTAAAACAACTGCAAAAAAATCGCTGATGGTAAACGCAATTTACCATCGGTAAATGTGTACTCAACAGACAAATTGAAGAGCCAGGTAATATTATCAGACAGATAAACAGGCAGGCAAAATAAAAGACACACAAAAAAAAGCCTGGCATAAATGACAGAGAAACAGCCAGACAAAATAACAGATGGGCAGGAGAATAGACAGGCGAATGAATGGACAGGCTGGTGAAAAGGCCCGGCAAAATAAGACGGACAGGTAAACAGATAAGTGGACAAGAAGATGGAGGGATAGACAGACAGAAAGATCAACAGAGGAAAAGATGAAGACAAACAGCGGGTGAACACAGGTGACGTGACAGACAGATGCTCAGACACACAGGTGATGGTAGAGAGATAAGCAGACAGACAGACAGATGCTGAGACACACAGGTGATGGTAGAGAGATAAGCAGACAGACAGACAGATGCTCAGACACACAGGTGATGGTAGAGAGATAAGCAGACAGACAGACAGATGCTGAGACACACAGGTGATGGGAGAGAGATAAGCAGACAGACAGACAGATGCTCAGACACACAGGTGATGGTAGAGGGATAAGCAGACAGACAGACAGATGCTCAGACACACAGGTGATGGTAGAGGGATAAGCAGACAGACAGACAGATGCTCAGACACACAGGTGATGGTAGAGGGATAAGCAGACAGACAGACAGATGCTCAGACACACAGGTGATGGTAGAGAGATAAGCAGACAGACAGACAGACAGATTCTCAGACACACAGGTGATGGTAGAGAGATAAGCAGACAGACAGACAGATGCTCAGACACACAGGTGATGGTAGAGGGATAAGCAGACAGACAGACAGATGCTCAGACACACAGGTGATGGTAGAGGGATAAGCAGACAGACAGACAGATGCTCAGACACACAGGTGATGGTAGAGGGATAAGCAGACAGACAGACAGATGCTCAGACACACAGGTGATGGTAGAGAGATAAGCAGACAGACAGACAGATTCTCAGACACACAGGTGATGGGAGAGGGATAAGCAGACAGACAGAAAGATCAACAGAGGAAAAGATGAAGACAAACAGTGGGTGAGCACAGGTGACGTGACAGACAGATGCTCAGACACACAGGTGATGGTAGAGAGATAAGCAGACAGACAGACAGATGCTCAGACACACAGGTGATGGTAGAGGGATAAGCAGACAGACAGACAGATGCTCAGACACACAGGTGATGGTAGAGGGATAAGCAGACAGACAGACAGACGCTCAGACACACAGGTGATGGTAGAGGGATAAGCAGACAGACAGACAGATGCTCAGACACACAGGTGATGGTAGAGGGATAAGCAGACAGACAGACAGATGCTCAGACACACAGGTGATGGTAGAGGGATAAGCAGACAGACAGACAGACGCTCAGACACACAGATGATGGTAGAGGGATAGACAGACAGACAGACGCTCAGACACACAGGTGATGGGAGAGGGATAAGCAGACAGACAGACAGATGCTCAGACACACAGGTGATGGTAGAGGGATAGACAGACAGACAGACGCTCAGACACACAGGTGATGGTAGAGGGATAAGCAGACAGACAGACAGACGCTCAGACACACAGGTGATGGGAGAGGGATAAGCAGACAGACAGACAGACGCTCAGACACACAGGTGATGGTACAGAGATAAGCAGACACACAGATGAGCGGAGATGAACGAACAGGCACCGCAGCAGAACAATAAGGACTGAGGACGGATAAATGTGTCACATCATCACCCATCTGGACACTATCTTCCTGCGCCAGATTTCTCTGGCAGTGAAAATGACAGCGACTCAACTATAGGGGGGGAGAGGCAGAACTGGACACACTCAGCTGATGGGCAAATAGTACCTGAAGTCACCACAAAGGCGTGGGAGAAAGTGACGACCACCACACTGGACTGTGCGAGCGGGAGATTGTATCGCCCCGTAATGGAGTCCTCCACCTCCGCCGGGGACTGATAACCGCCGCGGACGCGGTGAGTCACTCATCTCTGCAGAGGTGATTATAGCTGCCCTCACTGAGGTCTGTCAGTCTAGACTCCAGCTGACCATGTTTCCCCATGTTCAATACTTAAAACAACTTTTACCATCTCCAGGAAAGTAGTGGTAGTGCCAGAAGAACAGGAAGGCCACAAAAACAGAATATGCTGAAAACAAAAACTGAGCAGACAGTATTTATAACAAGATGTACCGTTTTGCTAGCCAGTTTATACACAACATAAAAAAAAACTCATGCTATTGGTCTTACGATATACACAAACAACTTTTGGAATGATAATTTGCCTGTTAAAACAGAGCTTCCTGTTAATATTTTCAGGTACCAGATGCACTGGCACAAAGTTTTTTTTTTTTTTTTTTTTTACAAACAAAGAATTGTCAGTATTTCTCAATAACACACAGGGGAGTTGGCTCAAAGCAAATACAATCTTGGCCAATATTCCTATTAAAATATTTCTACAAGCCAGTAACTGTCTCATATTTGATTGCATCCCTTCCTCTGAAAATGCATTTCGAGGACACGGCGCACACCTGTTTTGTACAAAAATAAACTCCACAGGCAAATATTGGCTTTTCCACTGATTTCCTCTGTGGCTGCATCAACTACAGCCTGACAAGTTACAGTCACAAAGCTGATTAAACCAATCCCCAGAGAGGATAAAATGATGTAATATACGGCACTGTTAGAAAACAAGTTTTTAAAAATTTAGACTTTGCCAAGGGCTAGCTGATTGCAGCTAGTTAAATACAGAAAATGCAAGTCTCTCCGACTGGCGCTAATGGACGGACCAATTCTACTGCGCTCCATAGAGCCAAGATGGCAGGGAAGTGAAACGGGAAAGAGGGGGGGATGGGGGGGTGGGGATTCCTAAGATCCCGGCTCCCAGTCCAGCTCTCACTTCAGGATGGCCAGTAATAATCTACGTTTGAAGAGGTCTGGCAGAAGACGATGAAAAGCGAAAGAAAGGCATCATGGGGGATTTGTTCGCTCCTGTGGATTGCCACTGCCTAAGGAGGCCTCGCCGTATTTCAGTCTGTCTTCAAAGAAGCCAAAGCTAAAAGCAGATATGACTCTGACGTCAAAGAGAAGTGAGCAGCCACTCTCTGAACGCCTTTAAAATGAAACTAATGCCCCGATTCACAAACGTTTAGAGATCACAGAGAGCATGGCGCTTTGATAAGACTTTCTCACATAATCCCTTGAAGTGGATGATTGTGACGAACATCTTATCGAATCTGCAGCGTGTTCATTCCAAACACAATGCGATGACGTTCTATATTCCAACCAAAAAGCAATTACTTCCAAGAACGATAGCATATCTCGCACAAACAAGCGCAAGATGTTAGCCCGGCCCCCTTAATAAGATAACGGACAAGGTATCAACAGGACAATTTCACACCTTTGAAGAACATATTCTCATATTTCTTCCCTTATTAATGCTGTTCGCCCCTGCATAGAGACATGATTCTACAGGCTCCTGAAGGCGCTTGCATCAGGAGGAGAGAAGAGGAGGATGAAGGGGTTGACAGGTAAAATAATTTTTCCTGCAAGGACGCCACTCCCCGAGTAATTAGGTGGGCGGGGGCGAGGGCGACAGCAGATCTGGGCTTTGGGGCGCCTTGTTATTTTCGGGGAGGTGGAGAAGGCGCGTCCGCTGCCAACAACCGCCGCCGGGGCATGAGGGGAGGAGCGGTCGAGCCGCTCCGCAGAACCGCGGGCGGAAAGTTCCGGCAGAACGCAGAGAGTGAATAACTACGGGACGCCAGAGCGCCTCTGTCCGCGTGCCTGCCAGCAGCCGCACGACAGACAGCGGGAGGGGAATTATTAATTGCTCAACTTTTCTCAGAAATCACTTCCTCCTGGTGTTGGAAGCCAGCGGATGAGATATCGAGTTCAGACGTGTGTGCCGTTTAAACTTTCGTCCTAAAACTTTTTGCTTGGAAACATTGCCACATCTAGACGTTGCCACATAGAGTGGTGCAGTTCTAGGAATCATGACTTCCCCACTTCATTCGCACATGTAATGGAGGCCGGCCATGTTAAGAACAAGCTCTTCCTACAGGAGCTATCTGATGGCCTCCAGCTCTCACTGCCCCTGCCCTGAATCCCCCTCACCTGGTCCAAGGAGGCCTGCAGGCGGTGTGACTCTGTGAGCGACTCCTGGATCAAGGCACTGCTGCTCTTGGTCTGGTTCAGAGACTGGATGAGCTCCTTGTTCTCCAGGATGTTTCCCTGAGATGTGGCCAGAGTCTGGGAGAGAGAGATAGAGCACTCTGTAAGGTGATGATCAACAGGCTGGGTAACCCTCTGAGCTGGGAGCAGGGCTCTGTGAGTATGAGCTGGGAGCAGGGCTCTGTGAGTATGAGCTGGGAGCAGGGCTCTGTGAGTATGAGCTGGGAGCAGGGCTCTGTGAGTATGAGCTGGGAGCAGGGCTCTGTGAGTATGAGCTGGGAGTAGGGCTCTGTGAGTATGAGCTGGGAGCAGGGCTCTGTGAGTATGTGCTGGGAGCAGGGCTCTGTGAGTATGCGCTGGGAGCAGGGCTCTGTGAGTTTGCGCTGGGTCTGTACCTCCAGCAGGGCTCTGTGAGTATGCGCTGTGAGCAGGGCTCTGTGAGTATGCGCTGTGAGCAGAGCTCTGTGAGTATGCGCTGGGAGTAGGGCTCTGTGAGTATGAGCTGGGAGTAGGGCTCTGTGAGTATGCGCTGTGAGCAGAGCTCTGTGAGTATGCGCTGGGAGCAGGGCTCTGTGAGTATGCGCTGGGAGCAGAGCTCTGTGAGTATGCACTGGGAGCGGAGCACTGTGAGTATGCGCTGGGTCTGTACCTCCAGCAGGGCTCTGTGAGTATGCGCTGGGAGCAGAGCTCTGTGAGTATGCGCTGGGAGCAGGGCTCTGTGAGTTTGTGCTGGGAGCAGGGCTCTGTGAGTATGCGCTGGGAGCAGAGCTCTGTGAGTATGCACTGGGAGCGGAGCACTGTGAGTATGCGATGGGTCTGTACCTCCAGCAGGGCTCTGTGAGTATGCGCTGGGAGCAGGGCTCTGTGAGTATGCGCTGGGAGCAGGGCTCTGTGAGTATGCGCTGGGAGCAGGGCTCTGTGAGTTTGCGCTGGGAGCAGGGCTCTGTGAGTTTGCGCTGGGTCTGTACCTCCAGCAGGGCTCTGTGAGTATGTGCTGGGAGCAGGGCTCTGTGAGTATGCGCTGGGAGCAGGGCTCTGTGAGTTTGCGCTGGGTCTGTACCTCCAGCAGGGCTCTGTGAGTATGCGCTGGGAGCAGGGCTCTGTGAGTATGTGCTGGGAGCAGGGCTCTGTGAGTATGGACTGGGAGCAGGGTTCTGTGAGTTTGCGCTGGGAGCAGGGATCTGTGAGTTTGCGCTGGGTCTGTACCTCCAGCAGGGACTCCTCCAGCTTGGCCAGCTGGATCTTCTTGTCCTCCTCCTGCTGCAGCAGCCGTGTCTTCTCCGTCTCCAGCTCTGGCTTCTCCTGCTGAATGGTCAGGGCCAGCAGCTGCAGGCACACAGACACACTCATATGGAAGATACACTCGCAATAGCACAAAACCCCCCATGTTTATCACAATGAATATCAAGGAAGCTAAGACGCAAATACACACATGTACATACACACACAGGTGTACATCCACACACCCACACCAAAGAAAATGTGTTCTTCAGGGGTTTTTTATATATGTTACTCTTCTCCCGAAAAGACATAGGTGCCTCTCCCGCTTCCTAAATTTCAAATGGTTTAATCTGCAAACTGAGGCCCCCCACAGAAAAGAAAACAGTTGTGTGGTGAAAATAAGGAAAGGGCAGAATATTAAGGCAGGTAAAAGAATAAACTGTGTCTGATAAATATTCCATCACCGCCAGAGTGAATGCAAAGTGTGTGTGGAAGGAGTGAGCGGCGCAAACTGCCGAACATTCAGCCCGCAATCAAATATCTTCTGGGGAGATTGCTTTTCTCTTCGTATATATACGCCGTGATTACCGCGGCAAGGCCGACACGCCTGATTGTCAGCTCAATTTGCATAACTGTCAGCCGTTTCTCCGTCAGTCGTTTCTGACTGGCATTTCTGCAGTCCCTCGCGCACTCGGATGTTTGCTTCCAACGCTGCGCTCGTATCGCCTTGCATATTTAAGACTTCGTCTGGGGGTCACCGTCGTGTTGTCCCGACTACGTAAACGTTTGGTGCCAAATCTGTGTTTGTTTTGTCTGCGGTGTATTTAAATACTTTGACCTTACACCGTGAACTGCCGACGTTTGATTCCACGGCCCGTTTGTGTTGCCTGTCGAGTGCGTTTAACATGCTTTGGACGCCTGGCCCAGCGCCCGTCTGCGGAGAGGGGTGCGTTTTATCTGCCCTGGCAGCCCGTGCCCTCACCTGACCCCGGAGCCCGGCCCTAGTCGTGGTGAAGTTGACCTCGGTCACCACGGAGGCCGCGTCCGGTGGGATGAAGGGGCTGGGGTTTCGGGTGGCCAGGAAAAGGCGGAATCCTTCATTGTAATCGATGACTTTGTCACCGATCTGGACGACATAGCGGGGACCTGGAAGGACAAATATCATATCGCAGTCCATCACACCCCAGGTTCTTTTCATTTCATAGTGGCTATCAGAAGTCTCTGTCTGCAATGTACTCTGCACTTGACTCGGGAAAACAGATTTATGTAAACACATTCTGATTCTTTCACATTTTTCATCCACCTAAGAAAGGTCTGTAAAAAGAAAACTGAAAGTGTGATTTCAAGGTGCTTAAAGGAGAAGAATGTGCATGAAAAGGGGAATCGAGACACTACAATTACCAGTGCTACACCAGGTTTTCTGAACAGCCAGTGTACAATAAGACACGGACAGTGTTACACCCAACAACCCCATCTCAGGTACCAGCACTCAAGACACATCTGCATCTCACACAGAACCGATCCACAATATCCGACAAAGTCCTTGGCCTTGAGCCAGGTGCTTAACCCAAATATGCTTCATTAACTACCGAGCTGTGCGGATGGATACTGTGTAAAACACGAGGACGTACACATCCTGCCAGCCATTACAAACAAGCTCATAATTGAGCCCTGCCCTTGGAAATCAGCATGCCTGAGCCTCCCCGGCGTCCATGTTCGTTTTCTAACTGGGATTTCCTCATCAGTGAAACCGTCCCACGATGCACCTGGCTGCAGTGGCGGGGAGGCGTGAGAGCACACAGAATGGAAATGAGACGCTCACCCGTCCACAGAGGCTCCCCTACCGCTCACCTGCAATGCAGCAGTCCCCGCTTCACTCCTCCTTATCCCTCCTTCACTCTCTCTCTCTCCTTGTTCTTCCCATATCTCTACAGTGAAGCGCAGCCTATGCGCTCTCTCCCCGCTGTCTGGATTAATGGGTGTGTTTTAAATCACACCGGACTTTAATATGCACACACTATATTAATGTTTCAGGTCCCCTGGCTCTACAGATACTGTAAATATTACATTGTTTACATGGTGCACGTTCTTGCACCCTGCATCCGTTATACATTAAGCGCATTCAGCAAGTCAATGCAGGACACTAAAAGGCTGCAGTCTGCCAATGAGAGACATTTCAAAAGCGGATCATACAGAAGTCATGAAATGAAGATAAAGAGGTTAATGCCTAAGGTGTGGCCATGCATGCTTAAATGGCTGCAATGCATTCTGGCCTCGGAGATGGGAGGAGATGGGAGGAGACCCGATATCATATTTGACATTGACCGATTGTATGCGTCTGTGCGCGGTACGTCAATGTGCAACTGCTGGTGAGACAAGAAACCATTTCCCCATTCCACCAGCCCCTACAGCTGTGATCTCACCAGAAATGCTTTGCTCCTCACCCAAAATGCGCACGCGCACACGTGCACACACACACACAATCCTAACATACTTCAATGCAAGAGCAAACACCTGCCACGCCATATCTGGAGCATGAAATTCCTTCTTGATATCTAAAACAAACACACAGGACGCTAGAACCAACAGGGATGTCAGCGTGTGCCAAGGAGAAAACGGAGGAAGCAGAGACAGAAGACAGCAGTCGGAGGGTGGGGGGGGGGGCTTCCATAATGCTCACCAGCGCAAGGAAAACCCTTGGAAAATCGAGTAGAAGACAGTATGGAGGAGAAGACAGTATGGAGGAGAAGACAGTATGGAGGAGAAGGCTCCCAGCGCTCACAGTGCTCGGGTGAACCTGTCTCTTCCAATGAGCTCTGAAACCTTTTTATCCCGCCCTTCCTCTCACATGACATTTACCCGCCCGGAGAAGAGAAGGCAGCGTAATAAAAAATGAAGAAGCAGGGATGATGCATGTAGTGGAAGAGATGGATATGAATTTAATGAGGTTTGTTCGGGATAGAGACGCGGGATCCGCCGGATTTGCCGTGTACCCCTCTGTTTTCTGCCCTATGGAGTCTGACTATGGGTCACGGTACTCAACACGCATCACAGACGCGTCATACCGCCTCACCTTACATTAACAACCCTCACAAAGTACACCTCATTCAACAGCTATAGATCGTGTTGAGATGCTAATTACTGTAGTACAATCGGGTGTGCCAAATTAGGGTTGGAATGAAAACCTACAGGGTGGTAGGCCCCGAGGAACAGAGTTGGGCAGTCCGATTGTTGACTTTGTCTTTGAGTTCGTGTAAGGTGCCCATTATAAAGAGATTTTGATTGGTGGAAACAAAAAATAAATGAAGATAATAAAGTCAGTGATAATGGCATCACGTCGCTCCACAGAGGGACCCAAACGGACTGTAATCACACGGCTCAGGGTGATGTAACGCACTACCGCTGCACCTGGACCGGCGGTTATGAAGTCCAGCCCACAGCAGCTGAAGCCTGGAGCTGGGTCTGACCCAGCAGCAGATCCCCACCTGCAGCCTGCAGGCTAGCGTTAGCTATGCGCTACGAGGCTGCATTCAGAGATGGAGACGGGGGAAAGAAAATGGCGGGTATGATGGAAATAAAAAAAAAAGGAAGAGCAAAAAAATCTGATATGTGAGAAAGTGAGAATGAACAGTGAAGTGGCAGACAGAAAGAGGAAAGGAAAAAGGAGAGAGACGGCCAGACGGGGTTAAGGTGGTTGAGAGAGATTGTGGGTGATACTGAGAGAGATTTGGGGCGGAGGGATTTTGGGTGAGACCGAGAGAGAGTTCAGATGGAGTGATTGCGGGTGAGACCGAGAGAGAGAGTTCAGATGGAGGGATTGCGGGTGAGACCGAGAGAGAGAGTTCAGATGGAGGGATTGCGGGTGAGACCGAGAGAGAGAGAGTTCAGATGGAGGGATTGTGGTTGAGACTGAGGGAGATTTGGGGCTGACCCTGAGCGATGAGGTCCCGTCTCAGCAGGGGGTAGAGGACAGGCTCCACCCCGTCCATCTCCTGGATGATCAGGGTCTTCCCAAAGCGGACCGCCAGCTCCAGCGCCGTCATGAAGTTAGAGTCCTGGGAACGAGAGAGACCCGTGAGCAGACAGAGCCAGGCGCAGTGAGACCCCCTCCCAACGCAACCCCAAACCTCCTCCTGCGTGACCGCGCGCGCCCCTAAGGAGACGCGCCTCTCCCGTCTGATTAACGTCTGATCTGAAACGCATCGGTCCTCCGTTTATAACCGGCGCGTGACAGAGAGAGCGGGCGGGCGCGGGGTCTGATCGTATTTCAGACGGATTGAACACGGAAGCGTTTCAGACAGACGGGATACGGGAGAGCAGCTAACGAGCGCGGCAGGGGGTTGAACGTTCACGGTTCAGAGGACGTATAACGGTGTGACACGTCTGCCGTGTTTTACATGCAGCTTCTGAGACGCTTTCCTGCGGGAGGAAAGCATGTGAGCCGAATGCAGCTATTCCCCGCAGCGCTACGCCACCTAACGAAAAGGCTGCTGTAACGCCGGGAGCTGGCGGGGCCCGTACCTGCTGATTGATGACCTCCAGGCGGGACTGCGCCAGGTGTGTTCTCAGCCACTCGGTGGCCCGGGAGGAGGGGTCGATGAGGAAGGGGCAGGCACAGCTCTGCAACGCAGGAAACACCAGAGTCAGAGTTAATCCCACCCCCTTACGCCTGCCTGGCCAATCAACCGCGTGTTCTCAGCAAGTGGAGGTGAGGTCAAAGGAAATGGGAGGGAGGAGAAGGAAGGAACACTCCCCTCAGTCATTTTTAACCTCTCTCAAGCAATCTCTATCTGTTATATGGAAAAAAACAGGCTTTTATAGCACCGAAGTTGGTCTTTGTGTATGAGTTTCAAATTGGAAAAACGAGCTACACTTTAATATACTATTATAGTGCAATAATCTGGATGATAACTCAAAGGAATTCATCTGGTTTTACTGGTGAATGTCAAGTGCCTGAGATATGTAACCCAGATGAGAAAAAATGAGCACATTTCTAGCCGAATCTGTTGTTCTTTTTCATCAGCTGAAAGCAAACGCTTGCAGAAGGTTTTACAGAAGGACATAACTTCAGATGTAGTAGGTGTCAGGGCACAGCTCTGTAAATAGTTTTCACTTACTGCATATTTGTGAACGATCATTACCGTCATTCTCAACGCATTCTCCTAAAAACGAAAGGCTTTCTTTCAGAATGGAAGCTGTTTTCCCTGACAATCTATTCTTCTGTTGCCAGTACGTGACATGTTCAAGTGGACCTTTCAAACAGCGTGCTGGAATAGCAGCTTTACTGGCCAAGGTTGCACGTCTAAAGGCACAGAGCTGCTCCAGATCGCCGGGTGCGTCTGTCATCATTACAGAGCGCACACAATGAGCCGCAGCAGAGCCAGAACTGGGAGAAAGGAGAGAGGATCGCAGGAAAGACAAAGGGCCCATTCACTCATTATGTGTCCCGTAGAGCTATGAGAGCTTTGTGATACAATAAAAGTCGGATTTGTGAGCGAATGCCAGGGTTTACGCTTACTGTCAATGTAGCCTTTTCTGAGGAATTTCTATTTGCAATCAAACTTCATCACTTTTTCATTACCTTTTTACACCTATTTTTATAATAATAATAATAATAATATAATCCAGTGGAATCTGCACTATATGAAAAGATCAAATTATAATATCAGCACATGAAAAAGGAATATGGAAATATGAAAATGAAAAAGCATTTTTATCACCAAAAGTGATGACATTAAATTAGAGTCCAGTTATAGATACTTAATAACAACATTATTAAGTTGTTAATTAAAATGTCATTATTCATAGCAATACACACTAGTTAATGTGTTATTAATGTGTCATAATAGGTCTGTAATAACAGGTCAAATATAAAACCTGGGCTTCATTCACGATTATAAATGAAAACTGGACCAAGATTAAAAAAAGGATTTAATTAAGCATAAGCAACTGAACTATAATTTGTCACCCAGGACAATATATCAACAATTTAAAAATGTATTCTCATAATCATTCATTTGTAAACTTCCTGTTTACAAGTTTAAAAATAAACTGTACAACAAAGCTAAATCTGACCTTTCATTTGATCATTTAAAAAGCACTTAGTAAAATCATTCTAAAATATTCCTTTCAATTTTGGGTCTACCCATTTCTGTTACTTATATCTTGCTGTATGCAATGAGAAAAACAAATTTACCTGATTTCATAGGGCAAACACTATCCACCAAATGAGGTAGTATAGTGTAACTTAGAGCATCAACTCAGTGCATGGTGTCTTTGGTACTGTAAGTACAGAACTATATATAACCTATACACCAGAAAGAAATAATATCACAAAACTCACATCTGCAATAAAAAGTTTACAGTCACTCAAAGGGGCACTCAACTACAACTTGGTATGCTGTTTATTGCCAAGAAATGTTATTTATTACCGTCTCTTAAATACTGAATCAATCCCATCACCTCTGATCCTGCGTTTGTCATAACAAATCCAGTTATAGCACTTTCTTTTAAAGCAAGTATATTGCACTGTGGGGGTTGGACTTTTCCCTTCTAGTTAAAAAGGATTGCTCGATCCAAAATCAACAAAAGGTGGATTGTGTAATTTATTGGTGGGCTCATGACATCTCATACTGCAATCACTGCCTATACGATGGCCGAGCAGCAACCCATTAAAAGCAGGCATCGCCTCAATTTCAGCTTAAATGTATTTTCACTTGAAAACTTATAAGGATTCTCAAAGAATTCAAACCCGTCCACATCTGTCACAGGTGGAAGGCAGATTAAAAGAGTAGTACCCACACACTGCGGTTGCTTCTGCTCCCACAGATAATAACCCACACTTGTGCCAGAGCTCGTATTAGTCCAGTTATCCTGGACACTCTCTGCTGCACAAGGGGGAAGGGACATGTTTTTGCATCTAATCATTTGTGATTACCTATAATTATACCCTTGTTGCCGCACTGTAGAGTCTATTACTTGAACTGAATTGTCTGAGTAATTACTTATAGATTAAATGATTGGACATGTAAACTCCGGGTAAAGGGTGTCTGTTAAGAGAACAAACTATTTAACATAATGAAGAATAAACTACAGTACTCGTCAGGACAGTGCTGCCCCCTGTGGTGTGGAGGTATTGGGATTCATTCAAATGTTTCACTATTCAACTTTTATTGAAGGCAAAAAACAAACTTACCAAAAGGCATCCCCGTTAACCTACGTGACACTAAAGAATGCATTTACTGTAAGGGTGGAGGAGTAGGATGAGGGTGAGGTGGCAGGGAAACTCTTACCTGTGTCATGGTGGCACTGATCTAGCGCAGCAATGAAAGGTTAAGGGAACACAAAAAACAAACAGAGAGATGAGTGAGTGGTGAAACCATGGCTTATGAGGGGAGGTGGAGTGCGCACTAACTCATCAGAGCAGAGATGGGCTTACTGCTGATGTCATAGGATAGATCCTGCAGATCGATGGTCCTGTAGGCTTTCACTCCAACCCTAACAAAGCACTCCTCATTCATCAGCTGGAGAGCTCGTTGAGCCAAATAGTACACTTAGGTGTGCCAATATAGGCACCGAGATCACCAGGAACAGGGTTGAGAACCACTGTCCAACGTTGTGGGATATATGACATCAGCATGAAGGATGTCATTGTTTTGTTTTAAAAACGTGGCCTATAATTCAATGCTAAATCAAAAGCAAAAAAGGCAACAAGGTACTTTACTTTGCAAGGCGTTTTCACTCTGTAGCGCCCCGGTCATGGCGTGACTGAGGGAAAGGCACTACTTTTTTGGCCACGGCAAAAATGTAGTCTGCATGACAAAAAAAGTGTAGCCCTCTCATAATGTTGTCTCTGAAAGACAGGGCTGCACCACTAAGCAGGAAGGCCGGATTCACTCTAGGCCGAGAAAAGAGTGCGACCTGCCTCAGCTTCCCACGTAGAGCTCGCCGGCAGTGTGAGTGGCAGTCAGCCGAGCTCACAGGACCAACGGGACTCAGCCGAGCTCACAGGACCAACGGCAGTGAGCCGAGCTCACAGGACCAACGGGACTCAGCCGAGCTCAAAGGACAAACGGGACTCAGCCGAGCTCACAGGACCAACGGGACTCAGCCGAGCTCACAGGACCAACGGGACTCAGCCGAGCTCACAGGACCAACGGGACTCAGCCGAGCTCACAGGACCAACGGGACTCAGCCGAGCTCACAGGACCAACGGGACTCAGCCGAGCTCACAGGACAAACGGGAAATGGCAGGAAGATGACAGCAGCCTTTCGGGAGCCCTTCCTGGAAGTGAACCAAAGAACGAGCGCGCCTCCGCCAGCAGAGGATCAACGCCGCGCTGCCGGAGCAAAGGCACGTCTCTCACTCTCAGAGTGAGACACAGGGGAGCGGCTCCAGACCCACGGCCCTGCGGTTGTGAACACGCTGTCGCTGTGCCACCACACACAGGCCACAGAGGTTAAGCCCAGCCTGCTGGAGGAGGGCGGGCGGGTTATGGCGGTACGCGCGGCGGAGGGCGCACCTGCAGGATGACCAGGGCGTTCTCCATGGAGAGGTCGTCTGAAGGCAGCCCCTCGCTCTTCCAGATGAGCTGCTCGCTCTCCGAGCACAGGAACCGGCGCAGGTCAAAGCCTGAGCCAGAGAAGGGAGCAAGGAAAGTCTAAATTCTTTATGAATAATAGAATAAAATGACGGACCAAAGATCACGTGACTGTTAGTTACAACTAATTGAGTTTCAGACAAATGTTTCAAAGTCACCTTGAAGAGGATGAGACAGACTTTATAAAACGCAACCCTTTTTATTTTAAATGAAGATTATCTGCTCAGTGGAGCTCGTTAAAAATCAGGCAGAGTTTCCTGACGGTAATTAATGTGCGATGCAGACAGGATGATGGCGGCTGACGGTACTTTGAAGGCCGGAGGACTTCATCCACTCCTCCAGGCTGGCTTTCCTCTGATCCTCTGGAGCGGCTGACAGATACGTGATGAAGGCAGCAGCCAGCTGGGCCCGTTTGGGCAGGGTCTCCAGCTCCTCCGTTATCTCTGCCACCTATGTACACATGTACATAAACACATATGTATACATATACACACACACATACGTACATAAACACATATATGTATACATATACACACACACATACGTACATAAACACATACACATGTATATGTATACATATATACACAGATACATACATAAACATACGATGAATACATACACGTACATATACACATACATACATACATATACGTATACATACACACATACACACACACTTACACAGACAGACACAAAGACAGACGCAGACGCAGACGCAGACGCAGACGCAGACACAGACACAGACACACTCAGCAGGAGCTCCAGCAGGCTGCAGTGCTGCCCCAGTGGTAAAGGTGCTCAGCATTGGGGGCTGTGGGGGGGGAGTGGAGGACCAGCGCGGGCATGCTGGCACTCTCCAGCGCCTGGCACACTGCCAGCCCGGTGGCATCTGTGGTGTGTACAACAAAACGCTGAACACCGCCCAATTAATGGGCCCGCCACCAGCGTCCCACGAGCCACTGCAGCCCATCCACCCATCCTGCTCCCGCCATTATCAGTACTGCTACACACACACAGCTACACACAGCTCATACAGCCACACACACACACACACACACACAGAGCTCATACTGCTACACACACAGAGCTACACACAGCTCATACAGCCACACACACACACACACACACAGCTCATACTGCTACACACACAGAGCTACACACAGCTCATACAGCCACACACACACACACACACACACACACAGCTCATACAGCCACAAACACACACACACACACACACACACACACACAGACACAGCTACGCACAGCTCATACAGCCACAAACACACACACACACACACACAGCTACACACAGCTCATACAGCCACAAACACACACACACACACACACACACACACACACACACAGCTCATACTGCTACACACACACACACACAGCTCATACTGCTACACACACACACACAGCTCATACTGCTACACACACACACACACACACACACACATACAGCTCATACTGCAACACACACAGCTACACACACACAGCTCACACAGCTACACACACACCTCATACAGCAGTTCAGTCATGAGAAAATCTGATATGTGTGAAATCATATATATGTGTGCATGTGTGTGTGTGTGTGGGTGTGTTTGCCAGCATCTTCAGTTGATTAGACATTGATAGATGGAAGCAGGGTGTAAGAGAAATTAATCAGCAACTTTCCACGGGGTTTGCCACTGACTCACTGCTGAAAGTCCTAAACCTCCTGAAGCAGGTTTTATGTGTGTGAGTACGTGCGCGCGCGCGTGTGTGTGTGTGTGTGCGTGTGCGTGCTTTGCGTGCGTGTGTGCATTTGAGTTTATTGGTGGGGTAATTCAGTCCCTGGTGGGGTCTGTAAGAAGACTTCAGGGGTTGATGACTCAGATAAAGCAGACACGTGATGTGGAGCAGCAGAACGAGCGGTGAACGGGAAGAGCAGCACACCCCCCTGACCGCAGTGCCCCTCACGCCCCCTCCCCCGGTCCTCACCTGGGCGTTCCAGCGCGTGTGCTCCCCGTCCAGCTGGTGGATGAGCTTCTCCGCAGCCTGGATGGTCTCCTGGGCCCTGCTCACCTCCGCCTCCAGCTTGGCCGCCTCCGTGGTGCGGGCCTGGAACCTGGAGAGCGAGGAGAGGAGCGCACCGTCAGCCCCGACCCCAGAAGAGGAGGTCACACTGTACCTCTCTCTTTCTTTACTTGGCCCCAGAATTGGCCAAAATTTGCGCAAGTGTAGGCATCCGTGGTTGTCGTCCGAAACACACAGTGTCACCGGCCTGCTTCTCTTCACACCGTAGACTACAGCTAAGCTTGTGCAGGGTAGAGTCGGAGGAAGACCTTTCATAAGTGGCTTTGAGATGCAGCCCACACTGCAACCCACCCGTACCCTGGATGACGCAGGAGCCTACCGCCTATGACCCCCAATGGAGCTACCAACCACAGAAGAGCCATTGGAACAGTCCAGACTCAACCGAGGGGCTCATCCCTGCACCGCAGCCTGAGCTGAATGAGCCAGCCTGCAGCCCACCGCAGTCCTCTCCATCGACCCCAGCTCCCCGGAGAATAACGCAGTGCCGTGAACTGAACAACTGCGCCTACATTTCAAAGGTTGGAGAGCTGAGTCCCAGGGGGACCGTTATAACCCTGACCGCGGCAGTTAACCTTCCAGCTGTATGAATGAACAGTATGGAGAAAAATCTGCGCAAGTCAACCTTCATAAGTGTCGTCTGCTAATCAAATGCATAATTCAACACTTGAATATAATGAAAAGGAAGTATGGCAGTCAGGTCACTGAGCTGTGTGCTGTTACTGTAGATTTGTGTGACTGAGGTATAAAGCACAGCTGACACTGGTCGCTTTTACTGAGTGTGTGTGACACAGCCCTGTGCTCTGCCACTCTGTGCTTGGATTATATGCTCTCATTCATTTCAGTGCAGGAGAAACACTCTGTGCTCTGTAAGGAACACATCCTCTCCTTACTGTGTGCTAATGGGGGTTGCCGTCACTATGAAGCATGTGGATCGAATGATCCCTATTGAGTTAAGAGGCCTTCCAGTAGGTTTTTAATGTGGGTACAGTGTGAGAGAAAAATATTGCAATATGCAGTACAAGAAATTATTAGCCACTTGGTAGCCGTGCTAATGTCTTTCCACAGAGATACATACTTTTCCTTTAGTTCCTTCACTTTTTCTCCCACGGAGTTCAGCAGGTCTTCCAGTTTGTTCTTTCTGCTCTCCGTCTTCCTCATGTTTCTAGAAACAGAGAGGGGGAAGAGACGGTGAAACGTGATTGGGCTCCGGGCCTGTCCGTCACGGCCGGTGCGTGTCATGTGAGGGCGGGGGAGGGGACTCACTCCATCAGGCCGGCCTGCTCCTTCTCCAGGGGCTGTATGCGCTCCAGGACGTGCGAGTACTGCACGTTAGCCTTCACCCAGGCTGCCAGGGGCGCCGCCGCCGCGCTAGCACGCTTAGCATTCTGCCACAGGGCCCATACACAGCACAGCGTTAGCGTTAGCCTGAGCGCGCGGCTCCAAAACAGTATGCAGGGGGCGCAAGAGAAAAGCTGAGAACTGCTCCAGCAACAAAGCCCTGGCTTAAGAGTGATCGTAACCATAGGACCACTCCCGTATGGAAAACGGAATAAGGCAAGGAAAGAATGATCAGGGCCCTGTTTCACAAAGCAGATGGACGTAGTTAGCTGGAAAACCCAGAGCCCTCCCGAGTCTGGAACGAGAGTTTTACTCAATGCAGTTACCCAGCTAACGCAATAAGCCTGCTTTGTGAAACAGGGCCCAGGCTGGGTCCGAATCAGCACATTTGCCTACTATTGAGCATACAGCTTGTATGAAACCTGTACACTCGATAGGAGGTAAATGGGGTCATTAGGAACTGCATTTCCGCCGCCCCGCCCCATGAATAAGCACACAGTCACACAGCGCTAGTGAAGCCCAGAGAAGCGGAGCTCTGACCTTGGGCTCGAACGAGGCCTTGTTTCTGTCCAGGAGCTCCTCCACGCTCTCGCGGATTTCGTGGGAGATGTTCCGGGCCTCGAACGTCACGATCTCTTCCCTCACGCCTCTTTTGGCCAGGAAGCTGCGGGAGGAGAGCACCCGTTAATCCGCCAGAGGGAACAGATCGCCTTGAGGAGCGAGCGGCCTCAGCTATTCAAATGAAAATCATGGGCTGTAATCGGCGGCCCACGGCGGCAAATGTTTTCACTTATTAAAACCACCGGGCCGGGCGTGTTTCGCTCGCTCAATTTCAGCCGTTTTTCACACAGCAGGCTTTTCCGGCACTTTCTCTCGAAAGCACTTACAGTGGGGCTGCTGAAGAAACCATCCGCCAGAAATAAGGTGAACTTAAAGCCCGGGTCTGACGGCTCGCCGGCGGGGGGAAGGTTAACCGAGGACCGGACTCGCGCCTCACCTCTTCATGCTCACCCACGAGGTGTCGAAAATACCCATGAGCCTCAGCACCCCCTCCAGGATGTCTCGGATGACGTCCGGGGGCATGCGGAGAGAGCGGATTTCGGAGAGGGACTCGGGCTTGATGTTGCCCACCGCGCGCTGGGCTTCCTCCACCAGGGGCTGGAAAACAGAGCGGATTCACGGGCCGAAGGTTTCACACACACGCAGGGCGTTAATACCACTGTGTAAGGGGTGGGGGGGGGGGGGGGGGTCTCCTTACTGTGACGATAGGGCAGACGTGTTTCTGTTTGACTAAAGAGATCTCTGTGATGTGCACATGAGGTTTGAGGATTTGGAGATTTGGACAGGGCGTGACTCGCCCTCAGGAATAGTTCCGAGCTCACCTGCACTTCTTTCAGCTCGTCGTCGATCTTGGCTTTGCGCTCTTCGATCTTCAGCACTTCCTCCGCCATCTTCCCTTTGATCTTCTCCATCTCCGTCTTCTGGTCGCTAGCATTCTGATACAGACAGACACTCCGTCGGTCCAAACACACACAAACACACTCAACAGTGCACACATACAAGCATTATTGTATTATAAACTTCAATTTTGTATATTTTGAAACCGTTTGCACAATTACTGCAGTGTGTAAAAGAACACAAAGTAACATTACTGTCACACACAGCTCCTGCATGGTGGAGAAAGCTCCCCTGAACACTAGTCTGACCCCTGATCGCAATGGGGCCCTGGAGAGAGCAGGAAGACCCTGGTGACTCCGGCCGTCCAGCAGGGCTCCAGCCCCTCAAAACCAGCCTGCAGAGCGCCCTTCTCCTGAGGACTGAGCAGGAAGTGTCAGACGGCCTGGCCTTTCGCCCCCTAGTGACAAACTGCTTTACTGCAACAGCCACTCTCACTGCAACAGCCACTCAGGCAGTGACACTAACGGCACGTTAGCGTAGCGCACTTGTTACTGGGCCACTTCCCCAGCCCCACACAAAGCTAAGAGGCTTCATGTTGTTTTAAGAGGGCTTGTGAATGGCTGTGCCTGCAGGCACCAGCCACAGCGGTGATGTGATGTGCACCTGTCTCTACCCAGGGCATTCACACTGCTGTAAAACATGCACTATAACCCGCCAGGGAGGGGCTGACTGTTAGCCACACACCTCCGGGAGGAGCTGACACTTAACCACACCCCTCAGGGAGGAGTGGGCACTTAACCACACCCCTCAGGGAGGAGCTGACACTTAACCACACCCCTCAGGGAGGAGCTGACACTTAACCACACCCCTCAGGGAGGAGCTGACTCTTAATCATACCCCTGCAGGTATACTCTTAACCACACCCCTCAGGGAGGGGCTGACACTTAACCACACCCCTCAGGGAGGAGCTGACACTTAACCACACCCCTCAGGGAGGAGCTGACTCTTAATCATACCCCTGCAGGTATACTCTTAACCACACCCCTCAGGGAGGGGCTGACACTTAACCACACCCCTCAGGGAGGAGCGGGCACTTAACCACACCCCTCAGGGAGGAGCTGACACTTAACCACACCCCTCAGGGAGGAGCTGACTCTTAATCATACCCCTGCAGGTATACTCTTAACCACACCCCTCAGGGAGGGGCTGGCTCTTAACCACACCCCTCAGGGAGGGAATACTCTTAACCACACCCCATGCCTGCTCACTCTGCAGGACGCATCGCACATTAATTCAGCTCTCACTGTTACTCCCCCGCCACTGATAAGTGAACTTAATTTATTCCTCTATGTTTTTAACTAATTAATGGATCGCTGCCCAGAAAAGTTGTGCTCCCAATAAAGCATGTAATAACCAATCCTTAGAAGAGAAGAGTTTCATTGGACTAATTAAGAGTGAGCTATAAAAATAAACCCCTTTTAAATGCCAGTCTCCAGAAACTTTCCTTCCCACAATCTGAGAAAAGTTACCTCATACAAAACAACTGTGGTGAAAACTCATTTCTAACCATTAGTGACCTGACAAAATAATCAAATGTTAAGTACATGCTTGTTGACTTATGCACAGGCACTTAGGAAGGCATGACACACACACGTACACGTACACGTACACACACACACACACACACACACACACACACACACACACATACATACACACACACACACGTGCGTACACACTCACACACACACACACACTCACACTCACACTCACACACACACACACACACGTGCGTACACACTGACACACCCACACACAAACACACACACACACACACACACACGTGCGTACACACTCTCACACACCCACACACACATACACACACACACACATACACACATACTCTGTGGGGAAATGATCCCAGCTGCAGGGCAGAGCCACAGGCTGCTCATCCTGCCCCTGTGAGAGCGCAGTGCAGGTGGGGTAAAATGGCCGCCGCTGTCAGCAGGCGGTAGAGGAGGACGCTGAAGGTCACACACGGCTGTCACCGCAGCGCTCAACGTGACGCTCAGGAGGATGACAGTGATGGGAGGGTCAGCGCCCAGCGCTGGGGAACGGCTGGCATGTCAGAACTGTCAGTCACACTTAGAGCCAGTGGGAGGGACACGCCGCCCACCCAGCGCTAATTAAACATTAATCCCACCACAGCTGAGCTCACCTGCCAGAGGAGCGGCAATGCAGCCAGGAACACTGCACCTACACACACACACACACTCACTCTCACACACACACTCACACACACAGACACACAGATAGACACACACACAC
>NC_083772.1:24807762-24915262 GCF_963514075.1 Conger conger | reverse complement strand
TGAGCGGTGGAGGCCTGTGGCAGAGAGCCCGGCTCCGTCTCTCTGAGGCTCTGGTCCTGACACTGCTGCTGCATTGCAGATGCTGCCATTCCTCCCTCTCTCCAGGCCATCCCCCCTTGGCCCAGCGATGACATCACGCACCCCCCCCCCCCCACAGGCAGAATAAACACACCGCCGAGAGACACAGCCCTGCCACTTACACTGCAGCACTGCGTGCCTACTGTAACGCCTGTGAATACACGCGTGTCTGAGTGCGTCTGTGTGCGAGTGTGTGTGTGTGTGTGTGTGTGTGTGTGTGTGTTTCTGTGCCTTTTTTGCAAGTGTATTTGTGTTTTTCACCTATCGTTTATACGCCGAACAGCACAACAGTATCATTAATAAAGACATAAGCGCTGCTCAATTAGCCAGACCATGGGATTTGAGATAACGGGATAAACAAGGATTCTCAAATATCATCTGCCTCCCTCTGTCTCTCTCTATCCCTCTCTCTCTCTGTCTCTCTCCATCTCTCTCTCTCTGCCTCCAGTGTTTTCAGGGAGCCCTGGCACAGGAGAGCGTATTCTTCACGCGCCGATGAAGATGGATATTGGATTATCTCACATTACTGAGCGCGGCGCACATTAGCGCACAAAGCGCGACGCCTGGAACGGGACTGAATCACATTCTGCCCCGCCAAGGCCACGACCGGCCCGCCTCACCGCACGCATCCACTGCGCACATGTCCGCTGGCGGGAGGAGAGACGGATTCACCTCCTCTCCTCTGGAGTCATTTAACAGAGAGGTTCACCCGTCTCTCCACTGGAGTCATTTAACAGAGGGATTCACCCCTCTCTGCACTGGAGTCATTTAACAGAGAAAACAGAGGGATTCACCTCCGCTCTACTTGAGTCATTTAACAGAGAGAGTCACCCGTCTCTCCACTGGAGTCATTTAACAGAGAGAGTCACCCGTCTCTCCACTGGAGTCATTTAACAGAGAGAGTCACCCGTCTCTCCACTGGAGTCATTTAACAGAGAAAACAGAGGGATTCACCCGTCTCTCCACTAGAGTCATTTAACAGAGAAAACAGAGGGATTCACCTCCTCTCCACCTGAGTCATTTACAATTACATTTTACATTTTAGTCATTTGGCAGACGCTTTTAATCCAAAGCGATTAACAAGTGCATAGGTTCTTCCAAAAGTCAAAGTATCACATCCATAACTAGGAAAATACACATGAAGTGTTGTTCTAAACATATAGTCATCATAAGTGCAATTTGGTTTTTTTTTGGGAGTCAGACCAGAGGGATAGGGATATCAGAAATGGGGGCGGGGGAAATCAGGAGGGAGGACTAAGGTACAGTTTGAAAAGGTGTGTTTTTAGTCTGCATCGAAATAGGGGGAGGGATTCTGCGGTCCTGACAGTGGTAGGCAAGTCATTCCACCACTGAGGCACCAGAACGGAAAACAGCCGTGAACGTGCAGCTCGACCGCCAGGTCATCTAACAGAGGGATTCACCTGTCTCTCCACTGGAGTCATTTAACAGAGGGATTCACCCGTCTCTCTGCGGAAGTAATTTAAAAGGCAGAACAGAGGGATACACCCTCCTCTCCGCTGAAGTCACTTAACAGGGAGAACAGAGGCGGAGGCAGGAGGGACAGGAGATGGAGAGCGGGGCGGGGCGATGCACTCACTGTGGGAGAAGTAGTTGAATATGGGGCCGGAGAAGCCATCCTGGGACGCCTGGTCCTTCAGGCTGGAGAGGAGAGGCTCCAGCTCCTCAGTGCTGTACAGGCCTGGCACCTCCCCTACAGAGAAGAGGAACCCAGATACAACACAGAACACTATTAAACTCCATAACCCGTGACTTCCCATGTTTTAAATGTGAACGGCTATGGGAAAACCTTGATAACCAACAATTCAATGTAATCCGACCCAATCTCATGTAATTGAATTTTCTCACCTAACATGACAAAGTCATGATGAGGTGAAGGGAAAATTCAGTCACTGATAGTGAGTTAGTGAAATAAAGCCTTTTTTCTTTTTTTACCAAACGACCTTTATTAACATCTATGAGCATTTTTCTCCCTCCCTTCGGGGGGTAAACACTGACCAGAGGACAGCAGGCTGTTGACCATCTCCAGGAAGGACGGATGAACAAACTGGTAATCCTCCAGAAGAAGCACGACCTGCTGCCCCTCGATCCCGGCCAACTGCATCACCTACAGGGGGGGGGGAAATCGAACAGTGCCATTCCAGACCCCGGCCTGACCTCCTCAACTCAGAAACACTGCACATAGGGGGAGGGATTCCTGACAAATTCCTCTCAGACAAACATATTTCTCTATTCACTGGTGGAATGTTAAGGATTCCGAAACCGGAACCCATGGAGGAATCGCTCTCAGGCTTCGACCCCTGACCCCGGCGGCGTGGCTCACGGTTTTGAGGTCGTTGTTGAAGTGCTTGAGGCCGTATCCGCGGGAGATCCTGGGGGTGAAGAGCGCGGCCCCGTGCATGTGGCTGACCACGCTGGCGGCGGTCCGCCGGCCCACCCCGCTACGCCCCGCCAGCAGCAGGGACCCGCCCGGGCAGCTCAGGACCCGGTCCACTCGCGACATGAAGTCCAGGACCTCCTGGAACAGCAGGATGTCCAGCTCACGGTTGTCCCGCCCGTACAGGACAATACCCTGCGGGGAGAGGAGACGTTAAACATCCTCCTCAGTCACGAAGCACGGCCGGGTGAGTTCTGTTATGCACGGTTCCTGATGATATACGAACGTCGATGATGTCTCAGGAATCCTGGCCAGCCCACGTACACTCTTAATTATAAAAGTGACTCACCGTGTGAAGGATGTGAGATCGGCAGGTCAGGCGGAATCGTGTTTCTGGTGTAATGTGATAAAGCGCTTCTGTTCTGCAGTGTCTTGGTTAACGTTAAGCGGCGCATGCTTCACTGAGTGGACGGCGGCCCTCCGTTCTGACACAGCGAGACCACCGTAGCGTCCGTTTGACCCGCTCACCTTCTGAATGACCTCACGCAGGTCAGCCGCGCTGAGGCAGCCCAGAGGCTTGCCGTGAGGGGGCAGGGCCTGGCCGGGCGCCATGACCACGCCCGCCTCGTGAGCGCCCCACGTCACGAAGAAACTGTCTGTGGAGGGGGGGTGATATCATTTCAGAATTAGACAGGTGTGACATTTATAAAATAATGCATATTGCAATAATGCAGCGTGACCCCCCCACTGTGTGAAGCCCTCAGCTGTAACGATGCTGTGCTATTGTAGGTCTAAACTCCAGCTACAACTCAATGGAAGCTCCTTTTCATAAATGAATGTCTTTGTGACTATCCAGCATGTTCAGAGGCATAGTCCAGAGGGCCAGAATGCCAGTGTGATGTTGGCCAAGCACTATTTTGGCCTAGTGTGTGGGCAGCATCTTCAAAGGGTGGTCTCATACACCCAAACAAACGTGTTAAACACCTACAGGCTTCACCTCCACCACACAGTGCCACTGGCCCTCACAACCCATTCACTAAACATACACTCAGTCAGCACTTTATTAGGGATTTATAGCCTTATAGCCTTTTTAGCCTTATTTTTCAGACTTATTAATCTTCTGCTGTCATAGCCTATCTACTTAGATGTTTAAAGCTTTGTGTGTTCAGAGATGTTCTTCTGTATACCACTGTTGTAATGTGTGGTTATTTGCGTTACTGTCACCTTGCTGTCAGCTTTGACCAGTTAGGCCCTTTATTATTTAACAAGGCGTTTCTGTCTGCAGAACTGCTGCTCACTGGAATTTTTTTTGTTTTTCGCACCATTCCCTGCAAACTCTTCAGACGGTGCATGAAAATCCCAGGAGATCAGCAGTTTCTCAAACAACCCTGGCACCAACAATCATTCCACGGTCAAAGTCACATTTCTTCCCCATTGTGCTGCCACATGATTGGCTAATTAAACATTTGCATTAACAAGCTGGTGTACAGGTCTACCTAATAAAGTGCTCACTGAGTGTATATGTGGCAGAGATCACACTCACATATGATTACACGATGAGTATACAGACCCATGGGTATTTATCACGGTCCGCTCAGCCCTTACCGGACATGTTCTCCAGCACATCTGAGCTCCAGTCTCCTCGGATGGCCGACAGCAGTATGTTGTCGAACGCGTTCAGGTCCTTGGTGCCGACAATGCGGTCCCGAAACAAACGCCGTGCCTCGTAGGCCACCACCTCCAGAACCGTGTCAACGCCATTCTGGGATTTGCCTGAACATCGCCAAAAAATCATTAAAAAACAATCTCATCATAAAATGAAAAGTGCAGGCAACAAGTGGCAGGTAGATTATTTCACCTGTTCATGTGAAATAACCAAGGTCGGGCTTAAATACATTTCATTCAGTCCATTCAGGAAATGAAGTGAAATTAAATTCATTCATTGTACTAACCTCACAGAATATTAGGGGCATTTTTCAATTCATGAATCGAATTTCGATTCATTTCCTCAACCGAGTGAACTGAAATGGAATTAACCCTCACCTCTGGAAAGAATATTAAATACAATTTCCAAAGCCTTCGAATGGATGAGCGGAAAGAAGAAGAAAACACATGAAATTACAGCGAGCGGAAGAAAAAAGATTTGTCAGTTAAGGGTTTAATTAAAATAAACGACTCATGAACACATCGCCGGGGGTGAGAGCGATGGAGGGAATGTGGAAGGAGGGCGAGTGGAGCGGAATGAAGCCGCGCGGTCGGCGAAACGGGACCGCGGGTCCGAGCGCTCACCGGCGGTCAGGTCGTATCTGAGCAGCCCCAGAACCCACTGGGTCAGCACGCAGGGGGTGAACAGGTAGTGGCTGTAGTCGTCCACCGTGAACTTGGCTTTGACCTGAAACCAGAGGAGCACAACCGTGAGTGCACAGGTCCATCACCGCATCGTGGTTCCTTCCTTTCCGCCACGTGGCCTCTCCGATAACTAGGCCAGGTGTTCTTCTGCCAGGGCACCGGTTTAACCGGCCTGTGTGTGGGCCTTCTTTACTTAAAGGAATTAGATGTAAGAGTCTGTACAGGGAGCTGATAAGGCTCCAATTCCAGCCTCATTTAAAGTGGGCTATTTATTAGCCAAGCAGCCACTGCTCTTGGGCAGAGCTTTCCCTGATAAAACGGCTCATCTAAACAAAATAGAACTTCAATTACTCTGCCAGCACCCGCACAGATCAAAGGGGATGTCTCCACAGAGCCCGGAACGAACACATCTGCCGCAAATCAGCTAGGCTGTTCTAGCAAGAATATATCCATTTATAATAATAACGAACCTATTCGGCAATAGCAGCGTTTGACATATGATGTGAAACCTATGGTATTCTGCCTTGAAGAATATTGAAGATCATTCCTTCAGTTATGTGATGAGCCGATCCTTAGCCATGGCCCTTTGGCTGGGATTCATACAGCTGGCATTGTGAGCAGCTATCACAGTTCAGCGGGTTGGTCTAGGTAACGGCAGTGCCGCCCCGCTCCTGACAGGAAACGGGCCCGGGGCGGCCCCCCCGCTGGCCTCACCTGCTCGTACACTTGCACCAGGGACCCGGCGAGCTGGTGCACTTTCCCGGCCGAGCTCCAGGCCGAGGGCTCCCCCGCGCCCCTCTGCAGCACGGGCTGGAGGTAGGCGCTGTAGATGGTCTGCAGCTGCTCTCTGTCGGGGTAACTGTGGACAAGGGTTGACAGCCGCCAAATCACCTCTCCGCATCACAGAGCCATTCCCTGACTGATGAATGACTGACAAACTTTATTAATCTCAGAGAGGGGAAACTTGGTTTCACGAACAGGCACTACCGCTCACCCCTTGGCATCCGTAAAAAGGAAATAAGCGAGCCTCCTGGTGTTTACGTAGAGGAGGAACATTACCATCTGTTTTGCTACATCATCCAGTGGCATCATGTATGAGTATTTATCGCTCGGCACTTTCAAGGATCGCTTCTCCTTCAAAAGCGGCGGGACTGTAGAGGCCGGGTCAGGCGAGCACTCACTCGATGGTACAGATGCGCACGATGGAGGTGAATCTGGAGGTGAGCGTGTGGCGGCCCACAGCGCCCCCCGCAGACATGGAGGCCACAATCTGGATGTTCTCCAGGCCCACCCACTCCAGGTTTTCGTCATAGAACCCGTGGTAGGTCAGCACCTGAGACAGCAGTGTCGCGGGAGAGGTCAGACAACAAGGACGCAAGACCGGTCTGTCACTGGAAAGCATCAAAGCACCGCTGCAAAGAGCCTCACTGGCGCTAAGGGCTAACGATGACAAGCATGCGGCTAGGCTACCTGCTGCAGGAAAGCGATGAGGTTGCTGGTGCCCCACTTGTCGGGCTTGGGCAGGTTGATGTCTTTGAGGTACAGGACGAGGCGCTCGCAGTCTTTGGGCCTGTAGACGCGGCCCGTGTTGGAGCTGATGACCAGGCAGGTCTGGCTGAGCTTCTGCAGGACGTGGCGGGAGGAGGTCTGGGCGCTGCAGTGCACTGTGGCCACCTGGGTGGAGCGCAGCTGGGAGAAGGCGTAGCGCAGGAGCATCCTGAGGGAGGAGCGTGGGACAACGTCATTCAGTGTGAAGAACCGCCCTAACTATGTCATTCTGTACAAAGAACAGCCCTAACCATGTCATTCAGTACAAAGAACAGCCCTAACCATGTCATTCAGTATGAATAACAGCTCTATGTCATTCAGTACAAAGAACAGCCCTAACCATGTCATTCAGTATGAATAACAGCCCTAACTATGTCATTCAGTAAAAAGAACAGCCCTAACCATGTCATTCAGTATGAATAACAGCTCTATGTCATTCAGTACAAAGAACAGCCCTAACTATGTCATACGGTATGAAGAACAGCCCTATGTCATTCAGTACGAGGAACAGCCATAACTATGCCATTCAGTACAAAGAACAGCCTTATGTCGTACAGCATGAAGAACAGCCATAACTATGTCATTCAGTAAGAACAACCATAGCTATGCCAAAGAACAGCTTTTTGTCATTCAGCATGAAGAACAGCCATAACTATGTCATTCAGTAAGAACAACCATAACTATGTAATTCAGTAAGAAGAACAGCCATAACCATGTAAATCAGTGAAAAAGGGCAATACTAATATGAAGAACAGCAGTAACAATGTCATTCAGTATCATGAATAGAAGGAACAGTGCTATTCTGTGTGGAGAATAGAAGTAAAAATGTAATTTTGTGTGAAGAATAGCAGTAGCAATGCCATTCAGTATGAATAATAGAACACCAGTTACTATCTCTTCAACATGGAGGAAACTAGTGTAATTTCATAAAAGAGAGTTTATGAAACCCACAGATATACACATAAAGGGAGATTCCAGCTACAGTACTTAGTCATTCAATAAGAGATCTCAAGTCATCTCCATAGACAAACCCCTGATGAACACTCAAATCTAACAAGGCAGTTTGAAGCACTCAACAGACTCTAAAAGCGAGTCTCATCGTTGAAAGTAATTGAACATGAAGGAGTTTTGTCCAAAAGTTAAGAAATACAGATAAGATCTAGGAAAAGCCAATCAATGTGGAGTAGTCGGGCAATTACGCCATTCAACAATTGTAATACAATGAGTATTAGACTCATTCAAAAGCCAAATAAAGGTCAAACAGGTGTTTAAAAACAGGAAAAAAAAGAAAACGCAAAAGGATAAAAAAATAAATGTATAAAAGCAAAGTGCACAAATACAGCAAGGGGCCTTATATCACTCAGTGCGATGAGCATCGAGTCCCTGAGACAAAGTATCAATTGGCAAAGTCACTCAATGACAGGAGAACACTTGCAGTCAGGCGTTTTCATTCCTTCATTTCTCTCCCGAGAAAAGAGAGTGCGGAAGATGAAAAGCACTGCAGTGCACGAGGCGGCCGCAGCCTGCAGCGAACGCCTCGTTATGAAAGCACAGCCGAGGGCAAAGTGAAACACTTCCGCGGGGCCGCAATCCCAAAATAAAGATAATTGCACAGCTGATAATTAACGGGACGTCCTTTCATCAAAGGCCGCGGCGGGAGAAGCTCCGTAACGCTTGACCTCTCGCCCAGCGCGTGAAGAGGAGACGGAAGCTGACCGGACGCGGGATGAAAGTGCTCCGGTGGAGGAAATGGCCTCCGGGCACCACCAATTACGCAGGGATGCGAGTCGTCACGACCGCGGCACCCACGCGGTTTTTTTTTCTTTTTACGCTATTTTGGGAAAAGGTCAAGAGTGAAAATAAGTGGGGACGGCACACGGGGGACGGCTGGAGAGCAGCGGAGGGGCTCACAGGGCACGCCTGAGGACCGGAGCTGAATCACAGTCTGGCCAAAAACCTGCACTCACAGTCCCAATGTAACCCAACACACAGACACAAACAACTGCACTATAAACCATTTTCATTTTTTTTACAGAATAAAACTTATCTGACTGGCCTTACGCACGCGCAAGCCGATGTGACGCTTGACTGACTATTCTGGGATGACTCATAACGTTTACACAACATGGTACATTTGTTTATTTATAACCTATTTTTAAATAAGAAATAAATAATTTTTAATACAATAGTATTGCTGCTCAGGCCTCATTGTTGCAAAGTCCTCAATAAACTGAGAAGAGCGCGGGCAGGAATGTGTAGCTGGAGCGATTGTCCAATGAGAAGCCAATAAACCAACAGAAGCCCATCCAGAGAGATGGACCAGGCCATCAGGCACATCCACACACAGAACAGTGTCTTAACACAGTGAGCTGTAACACCACCTCTCCCACAGTACCAAACAAACATCCAGCTTAACTACAGTAAAACACAAGTGTACACCCAAGGAATGAAACCTGATAAATTTCAGCTCCAAGTCCAAGTAGGTAACCCAAAGCACAAAGTGATCACCTCTCGGGCATGAGTAAGAGATATGAACCAGACATCTCCCTAAATTCAATCAAACACAATTTAAGATAGCACAGAAAGGCTGGTTTGCATCCGACTGGTTGCAGCTGCCTAACCAAAAACCTAAAAACTATTGTGTTATAACTTCCAAGATCCTCAGCAAAACTAAATAAATTGTGATATAGTGCCAGATTACGAAGGCCCATTTTTATTTAATCGATTGAATAAGCCCTTAAAGTAATTTTGATTGATTAGTTTTGATTGAATCTTGCTTATAATCTTTCCAGAGGAACAGCAATAATGCAAGTGTTTTAGTCTTGTAATAAGATTTAAGATATTATTTGTTCTCTCTCAAGTAGAACATAGCCTGTTTTAAGCTTTGCCATTCGCTTGATTAGTGAAATGTTCTTACCCTATTGGCAAGTCTAAAAAATGAGTTAAATTGTCTTACCTCATTGACAATATGTATCATCTTATTCAGCATAAATAAGATCTTAAGTCTCAATATAAGACTAAAATACTGGAGAATGACTCATTATTTCTTCAGTGCAGAGGACGGGCAGTGGTGTGAAAGGGAGCCGTACCCTTTTCCACAGCCCTCCGGCCCCACCAATAGGAACGGCTGTCTGTGGTCCGTGCACAGCCACTGCCTGAAGTAGTCCAGACCCCGCTGCATGTCCGCTGTCTGGATGACCGGTAAGCTCTGGGGGTTACTGAGGTCCTCCACTGTCAGGCTGTCGGCCCGCTGCAGCTGGTAGGCGGCCAGGCGACCCGTCTCCGGGTCGTAGAAGGTGTCCAGAGGCTTCCGTGGGTCGGGCGGGCTTTCCCTGGCCCAGCTCAGGACCTGGACACACCACAGACAAAATGAAAAACCAGACCCCACAACAGTGCCAAGGAGCTTCACGGTGCCCTTGCCGAAAAGGGATTCAGACTGTCAGTGAGCTTCAATGACAGATCAAGGATACACGTAAATGATTTTCAAGGATTATTTTCATTGTTACTGAACTCAAATTCCCATGAAATAGCGCTACTTTGAAGATAGGAGTTGAAGGGGAAATTCTTTGTTTGGCATATTACTTTCAAAATATTTTGCGTCAGCGCAGACACGCTTGCGGATGCTCTTGGCTTTTAATATCGCTCACTTATCAACAACTGCAGGCAAGGTATACCCACAGTGATTAACTTGATAAACAAACGTCTGTTATTTCTGCGGCACCATGCTGATAGCAGTGATTTTAAAGCAGGATGAATTTCTTGGTTTTATGTAGTCCTGGAGGTACTGGGTATGGTAGCTTTTGCTGTCACTCAGCCATAGGTGCGATTTAGGTGAATTTCCCCTCTTCATTTTCGATAAAGAGCCCTCTATAAATGCAATTATTTAGCACCTATACCATTATAGGAATGGAAGCAGTGGATTACACTGTTAAATTGCCTCATTTGTTTGGCTGGTTCCAAGTTGGCTGCTGATTTTAAGGTGAGAAAAAAAACCTGCAAACACTGCGGCTCTCCAGAGTCAAGAAAGCCCAAGATACTATTTCAGCTACTGTTATTTGTCAGAGCATTATTACATCAGGGCAGTTCCAGACACACCCAGCCATCAGCGTAGGCAGCTCTTTCTCACCTCTTTGGCGAACTCCACGCGGGACTTGAAATTGAGGTTTCCCCCCAGGCCCCGGATGAGGCTGACCACAAACTGACCACGCTCCCGGACACCGCTGAGGTGAGAGAGACCGTTGAGCACGGTCCCCACCAGGCTGGTTTCCACCACAAAGTCATTCTGCAGAGGAGGAGGAATTCAAAGTCACCACTGCACTGTATAGACATAGACTCACGAAATACAAGAAGCCTACTGGAAGCATTGGTTAAATGTACAAAACCTGGATTGTCTTATTCAATTGAGCACTGCTCTAAATATATGATAATCTGTCTTGATTCAGGGACATCGGAAAAATGATCCAATATACCAATTACGCATCTAAGCAAATTCTGAATACATAAGCAAGCTGTGGACCACTGCAGTGGGCAAAGGACATGGGGTGGCAGTGTTGTGAAATGGCAGTGCGGTCTAATGAAGCGGTTAAACCATTACCCCTTGAGCAAGACTCAACCTTGCCGTAACCTGAATTTCTTCCATAAATATCGAGCTGCGTTATTGGATCATGATAATAAATGTCACGTATGTGTCACAGGGCCCAGAGAAGCGAGCAATCACGTGATCGCCCACCACAGAGGGTGACATCACCCCCCTGGAGCTTCTGTAAACGCGCAATTCATTCCCTTCACTGAAGCATTGCTATTTAGCATAGAGCGTTAGCCTCCATCTCTTCTGCCCGACTGGCGAATAAATAATGTGAATATATGAAAATCAGTGACAGATTTAAAGCTATGTGGTAAGGTTTGTGTGGACTTGTGAGTAAGACCATCCCTGTTCCTAAGAGATTTCCCATCCTGTAGGTTTTCATTTCAACCCTACCAGATTGTACTAATTAATAGCTTAATGAGATCTCCAAGTTTTGAATAAGGGTTGGAGTGAAAACCAACAGGATGCTAGATCTCCAGGAACAGGTTGGGAATCACTGGTGTAAGAGATGCACAATATAACAATGGACAGCACCTGCTTCAGAACCCAGTCCAGGCTCTTCACAAAGTAATCTCCTATCCAGCCCTCCAGGTTACTCCTGCACTCGTCCGGCTGACCCTTCAGCCACGACTTCACCAGGGAGTTCACGTCAGTGTCTTCATCACTGTGGTCAGGAGACACATGAGGAGACGGGTCAGGCGGGGTTATTAGCATGGCTAAGGCTAACAAAGGGTCTGTGTCCCAGCCTGAGGCAGGAACTCACCTGAGAAAGATCATGCCCATGCACGAGATGGTGGCCAGGGTTAAGATAGGGGTTAGGGTTAGATCAGGCAGGAGTTATTAGCATGGCTAAGGCTAACTCACCTGAGGCAGGAACTCACCTGAGAAAGATCATGCCCATGCGCGAGATGGTGGCCGGGGAGGCGCAGCTGAGGTCGTGCGTCTCGAAGACGAAGTTGACGTTGGGGCCAAACTGGATCCTCTCGCCGCTGGGCATGGTGAGGAGCCGGTTGTCGTCCAGGACGGAGTTGAGGGACTCGATCCACTCAGGGTCGATGTCGCCATCACAGATGATCCAGGAGCTGACCTCTGCGGAGAGAAGAATGACGTCTTTAACACCGCCCTGCTGAAGTGGCTCAACGCACGGCTTTGAAGACAGTGAAGCTCATCTTGGTAATATGATTTTATACAGCTGCGTCAGCAACTTCACTCCTTGCTGCATCTTACAGCACCTATGCGCAATAAAACAGTTATCTATAAAAACAGCTTTTCTCTTCAGCACTAGGGAGAGAAAAATCTAGAATATTCCCTATGACAAACAGGTAAAAAGGATCCATGTATTTACTATATGTTGATGTTCTTCATTCTATGCTTTTGCGTGTTGGAGCCAAATAAATGTCCCTATTTCCATACTCCATGTTGGCATTATTAAGGCAGGTTGTATTGCGAGTAGAAGTCAGATGAACTGTGGGATAATAAAGTTGACTGACTAACTAGCTAACTTGCCTAAAAAGCCATCATCAGCGACAGCGCCATTACAGCAGTGATGCGAGTGTGGTTTGGGAGGGTGGGGGTCTTACCCTGCGGCTCTCGGACCACCTGGCGGGCGCTGCTGGTCAGGACCCCGTCGGACCACTCGCGGGTGTCCATGTCGATGTGTCCCAGCAGCTGCTGCCGGGGCATGGCTTTGGGGTTCATGGTGTACTGCCTCACCGTCTTCCCGCTGCGCCCCAAAGCCGCCCGCAGCATGCGCCACAGGGTGGACTTCCCCGCCCCGCTGGGCCCCACCACCACCACGCCCATCCGCTGCCGCAGCTGCTCATACAGCTCCAGGGCCTTCTTCACCTGCGGGGGCCGCCCGGTTATTCACCACTCACTCATTTACTCATCCATTACATTACATTACATTAATAGCATTTGGCAGATGCTCTTATCTAGAGCGACGTACAGTTGATTAGACTAAGCAGGAGACAATCCTCCCATGGAGCAATGCAAGGTTAAGGGCCTTGCTCAAGGGCCCAACGGCTGTGCGGATCTTATCGTGGCTACACCGGGGATCGAACCACCGACCTTGCGTGTCCCAGTCATGTACCTTAACCACTACGCTACAGGCCGCCCCGCTCAACCATTCCTCCTCTCCACTGGGTCGCTCAATGGAACATCTCCACTGGGTCGCTCAATGGAACATCTCCACTGGGTCGCTCAGTGGAACATGGGTTGTTGTGTTGTTAAACACTCATACAGCAGGGGAAGCTCCATTCTCGCTCATAACCCTGCCCTGCCCTGCACTTCTCTCCTTAGCAGCGGTTATGGAAAAGTTACTAAAGCGCATAATGTCAGTCCGGTGCCCTGAGCACAATCCCTGCTCTCACGTGGGAAAAGGAAGGAGAAAAAAGTGGAGAAGAACTGGACCAGAGTGGAAAGAGGAGGCAGGAGCGAGACAGAGGTGGAGAGAGGAGGCAGGAGCGAGACAGAGGAGGAGAGAGGAGGCTGGAGTGAGAGAGAGGAGGAGAGAGGAGGCAGGAGTGAGAGAGAGGAGGAGAGAGGAGGCAGGAGAGAGAGAGAGGAGGAGAGAGGAGGCAGGAGTGAGACAGAGGAGAGAGGAGGGCAGGGGTAGAGGGAGCTGGAGGAGATCAGTGGCAGCAGGAGGGAAAGTTAGGCAGTGGACAGAAGGAAGCAGGTCGGGGTCATAACAGCACACAATGGGAGAGACTGAGCTGGAAGAGCCAAGGGGATGGCCGAGTGAGTGATCGAATGTGACGTTTCTCCTCAGGCAGGGCTATGGGGGCAGGGAAGGCCTAGAGGAACAGCAGCTAAAAAGCAGGAGGACAAGCCCTGTTCCCATGGAATATTCATCCCCTCACCTACCTGCAGCCCCATCATTCATTCAGCAAGAAACTTTCACCAAGCCATCAGCAAGCCAGAGTACATAAACTACATCTACCACCAACCAGGATGGGCTGAATATGATGACCACATGCTCTTCCCCAAACACCGTTTAATGCTGGACTTACAATTAGCTAATAAATAGCTCACAAGTATATGCAAGTAGCAATAATTAATAATCCACAACCTGTATTACAGGAGTTAGAACCTGGGGTCAGTATTCATGAAAGGGCTCTCAATAAAATGGGTCAATGCAGTAAAAATGCAGCATTCTTCCTCAACTCACTAAGAGGAAGAAAGAGAAGGCATCACGGTGACCCCACTCACAATGTGTGCCGTCTGAGTCAGACATAATGACAGACCCATAAAGGGCACTGAACTTTGCTCATCCGGACACAGGTGAAGGAAGTCATCCCCTAGAGCTGAAGAGTTAGTGGTAGCTATAGCAGCAGTCTCTGGCAGTCAGCAGACTCAAAGCTCTTTGGAGAGAATATGGATTCTAATTTCAGGTAAAACGCTCATTACATCAAATTGTATTATTTGCAGAAAAGCGAAGGAGGCAGAAAAAAAGAAAGGTAAATCATATTTGAGAAACAGAGGCACAAAACGTAACCAAGCTTATAAAGTGCTCCAAAAAAACGCAGCCACTCGGCTTTTGCACATTTCGAGTTTGGTTCAAATGTTTGTGCACTTTATAACTGTCTGTTAAACTTTGTGCCTCCAGAGAAAGAGGTTTAACGCGACCAGAGGAGTGGGCACCTGGCTGGGGATGACCTCCAGCTTGGCCTCCTGGAAGACGGCCTCCAGGGCGGCGCTCAGGGCCTTGTACTCCACGTCCCTGAAGTCCACGCCGGGGAAGACGTCTCGCACCAGGGCGTCGAATCGCGAGCTGTCGGCGAAGGTGAGCTTGGACATGGTGTTGAGCCGCAGGGCCTGCACCACGATGTGGCTCTCCTGGACTGCGGGGACAAGAAGCCAGGGAACGCGGAGCTGAAAAACAGGTGGCTACGCGGCGTCTAGGCCTGAAATATGATGTCTGGAGCCAAGGCCAGCTGGCAAAGCCGTCTATTCTTTACCTCTCCGTTTCTGCGTGCCGTTGCACTCAGGTGTATTCGCACGCTCCTTAAACGCCTTAATGGCCTTTCGCTTTCCGATATTTTAGCTCTTTAAGAGGACCGTTAGTCACCGAACAACAAATGAAGCTGTTATTGTTAACACTTAGCCAGCAAGAAAGTTCAAAACTAAAACTGAGGGCTAATGGGCCCTGAGAGAAGCCTTTCGCTCCGGAAGCAGGAGGATGAGTCATGACATGGACAGCGAGGTCTTAACGCGGGGGAGTGAGGGGGGGGGGGGGGGGGGGCAGAGAGAGGGGGAGAGGGGAAGGCGAGGCCGTACCCGTGCTCCCCCCGCTGCTCCTCCTCTGCAGCTGCAGCAGGCCCCCGCAGCCACGCAGCACCGTCTTCAGGGCCCGCAGGCCCCAGTCGTAGTGCTGCTGGGGCGTCAGCAGCTCCCTGGAGGGGCAGAGAGGGCAGGTCAGAGACCGCACAGAGGGCGGGGAACGCTCGTTCCTAACGGTCACGCGTCAATCACTCCAGGGCTGCCCAACCCTGTTCCTGGAGATCTACCATCATGTAGCTTTTCCACTCCAACTCTTAACAAAACACACCTCATTAAGCTGTTAATTAGTACAAGCCTGTGCCTCAAATTAGGGTTGAAGCGAAAACCTACAGGACAGTAGATCTCCCGGAACAAGGTGGGACAGCCCTGATTTATTGCGTTCATAACCAAACTATTTTGGAAGCAGTGCCTTCTGCTCACTGCTCGTCCGGGTGGTCGAAAGCCAAGCCAAATTGCCTGAAAACTGTAGACAGGGGATAAATCAGCTACAAATAGGCAGGAAGTATCATTTATTTACAGTCCTAACAGTTTAAATTTATGTGTAATTATATATTATGGAAGACACATATATACAAACATTTATATTTCCTAATGTGACAAACCCAATTACTTTTCTTCTGTCTGACTGGTCAGATGACTCACTTCCCAGGCACAAACTTTGGACTTACTTGAGGGTTATCACATAACAATCGCCATCTTATAGATCAAAATCTCAGGAGAAAGATAATTGAGAGACAAGGTGACTGAGGCAGAGAGAGAAAGAGAGAGACTGGGGCTTCCATCCACTAAAGGGATTTCTGGAGCAGGCAATATGATATTACGGCAGATTTACTTTCCGCCAGTGGAGGAATTTGGCCATGAATTACAGCTTCTCATAATAGGCGCGAAAGTGAAAAGCAGGCGAGACGGTGCACTTTCTCCACTACCCTGGTAATCACAGTTATGGTGGATATCTCAGCGGTTCTTAAGGCCTTCAGTGCCAGAGGAAGGTCAGCGCTACACTGACTGGGCTTGGGCTGGGCTCACCTGGAGAGGTTGAAGATGGCCACCAGCTTGCAGCCGAGGACCTTGCCTTCCTTGAAGCCCTCGGAGTAGAGGATGACCTCGGCGATGAGGTCGTTGTCCGGCCGCGACATGGCCACCGGTCTGAAGAGCTGCTTCAGGTTGTCCGGAAGCTTCTGCCGTCCTCCGTAGCCCTTCCCCGCCGGGTTCATCGTGATGAAGATGCCAGAGTTGGGATCGAGTTCCACCTTGACGGAGATTGAACAGGTCCCCGGGTTAGGAACTCATACATTAACATTACATGCTACAGTACTGTGTGAGTGTGTTAGGATACTGGTGCAAAGTGCGTGTTCTTGTACGGGTGGGTACTGTGTGTGTGTTACGGTACTGGTGAGTATATGTGTGTAATGAAACTGACATGTGCGTGCTATAGTACAGGTATGAGTGTGTTATGGTACAGGTCTGAATGTCTATAACATGGCTTGACATTAGCAAAAGTACCTTGAAACTGGTGTACGTTATGATTCACATGTGACTGTGGTCATGAGAGGCGTATAATATAACAGGTGTTGACACTGGTGGGTTCCACAGGAGGGTTCCACAGGAGTGAAGGTCTGCCCCACCTTAGATACAATCTTTAATCACTCCCTACTCCCCAGCTAGACCACTCCAGTCTGCCAGCTCTGGTCGCCTTATGGTTCCCTCTCTACGAGCACCTGGCAGTCGAGCTGCACGTTCACGCCTATTTTCCGCTCTGGTGCCTCAGTGGTGGAATGACTTGCCTCATCACTGTCAGGACCGCAGAATCCCTCCCCCTATTTCGACGCAGACTAAAAACACACCTTTTCAAACTGTACCTTAGTCCTCCCTCCTGATTTCCCCCGCCCCCCTTTCTGATATCCCTATCCCTCTTGTCTAACCCCCCCCCCCCCCCCCCCAAAAAAAAAGAACCAAAAAAAAAATAAAGAAATTGCACTTATGATGATGTTTAGAACAACACTTCATGTGTATTTGACTAGCAATGGATGTGATGCTTAATCTTGTGGAAGAACCTATGCACTTGTAGGTCGCTTTGGATTAAAAGCATCTGCTAAATGACAAAAATGTAAATGTAAATGTAATGTAAATGAAGGTGAGTTACGTCCCATGATACAGGTGGAGGGTATGTTATGATTCAGCTGCAGTTATATTGTGGTACAGTCATATTGTCATTCCAGTGGTTATATTGTGGTATAGGTACTGTATGATTCAGGTGCAGTTATATTGTAGTATAGGTACTGTATATTAGGATACAGGTGCAGTTATATTGTGGTATAGGTACTGTATATTATGATTCAGCTGCAGTTATATTGTGGTATAGGTACTGTATATTAGGATACAGGTGCAGTTATATTGTGGTATAGGTACTGTATATTAGGATACAGGTGCAGTTATATTGTGGTATAGGTACTGTATATTAGGATACAGGTGCACTTATATTGTGGTATAGGTACTGTATATTAGGATACAGGTGCACTTATATTGTGGTATAGGTACTGTATATTAGGATACAGGTGCACTTATATTGTGGTATAGGTACTGTATATTAGGATACAGGTGCAGTTATATTGTGGTATAGGTACTGTATATTAGGATACAGGTGCAGTTATATTGTGGTATAGGTACTGTATATTAGGACACAGGTGCAGTTATATTGTGGTATAGGTACTGTATATTAGGATACAGGTGCAGTTATATTGTGGTATAGGTACTGTATATTAGGATACAGGTGCACTTATATTGTGGTATAGGTACTGTATATTGCGGTATAGGCAGTGGTGTAGTTCCGGCACTCACCTCTTTGCCCAGCAGCTCGCAGCAGTTCCTCTGGTTCTTCAGGGAGTTCTGAATGGCCTGGATCTGCATGGACACGGCCGAGAGCACGGCCTCCTCCAGCCGGTTGAACTCGTCGAAGCAGCCCCACGCCCCGCACTTCACCAGCCCCACGAAGATACGGCCCATTGACTTCACATCGATACCCTTCAACAGGAGCACAGAGACCGCGGTGACCACCACTGTGCACGACTGCGTACGACTTCACACGACACAGACCTGCCTGTCACACACCTGCAACCTACAGCCGTGCTTTACATTCAAACAAACAAACAGCAGGATTTCACACATCTGTAAACCCTGTGTGCGTGTTCCGTTTGTGATTCTGTTCAAGGTATTAGAACTACTCTCGGTTTCAGGAGATGCATCAGGCATCTCTCAGCTCTTATTATCAGTTCTGTTTAACACCAGGAACTGTGTGTGTGTGTATGTGTGTTTCCGTGTATGTGTGTGTGCTTGTGTCTATGTTTGAGCATTCACCTCCTCACAGTTGAAAACCAGGACCTGTGTGCGTGCGTGAGTGTGTGTGTGTGTGTGTGTGTGTGTGTGTGTATTTGTATAAGTGTATGTCTATGCGTTTGTGTGTGTGTGTGTGTGTGTGTGTGTGTGTGTGTTTGTGTATGAGTGTGTGTGTGCGCGCGTTTGAGAGTTCACCTCATCACAGTTGAACACCAGGACCTGCCTGCCGAACAGCCCTCCCAGGGCCTTGACCGACTCGGTCTTGCCGGTGCCAGCGGGCCCGTAGGGATTGCCTCCTAAGCCCATCTTCATGGCTTGTGTGAGGGTAAGATAACACTTATCCGTGAGCGGAGTGTGGACCAGCTTGGCAGCATTGCCCTGCACACAGGGGAGAGACAGAGTGGAGGCAGAGGGAGGGACAGAGGGAGAGAGAGAGAGCGTGAGGGCAAGGAAACGCTACACTGCGAGCACCAGAATAACGCACACCGAGACCGTGGAGGGCGAGCCTGGCTCAAAGAGAGAGGGAGTTTGGATCCACACACTGGATCCACTGCATAGCGTTTCATCATTCTATCTTTTGATTTGCAGTGCCATCTGGTGGCCGACATGCACCACTAACATATTTACACCAGACATACTGCAGAGCAGGTCTTTCTGAGGACATAAGCCCAATTCAGAGGAATCCCCTGGAAACCCTCAGACAGCCCACATGAAAAACTCCCTTCCACACAAAAGAAGGTGTTTACCATAAATGCTGACATTAGATACCTAGCAGAAGGGGCATGTCTTTAGTCATCAACACAGCTCCTCGATGTGGGGGTGAGTGCGATTGAGAGAAGTGAAGCTTGTCAGAACTTTACATATTTTTAATGTCAGTGTAACTACACTACCTCTTTTGCACTAGGTAAAAAACGGCGTTCCCCTTTTGTGTGTGGCTCATCGGCTTTTGTGATCCAGGGACACCACACAAAGGTCCCTTTTCTTCTGAAAGTAATCCAGAGGCTTTTACTGTAAGGAGTGGTGTTTTTGTCTGCAAATGCACACAGATTTTGAGGTGTTGCATGTTTAATTTACTAACACATCCACACATGTTGAGTCTTGGACTCTTATTCCCCTGTGCAAGTGCAGATAAGGAACTTCTTTTCTAGGTAATTTGGTTAATCTCACTTCCTCTTCAGATGGTCTGATACCACCCCCACGACCCTTTTGGAAGATGTACGTGACAGTACGGGACAAGTTACAATCGTGGGAAACGGGAGCAGGTGTCCACCGTGTGAAGCCTACCAACAGGAGATCTAGGAAGTATCCAGAGTTTTAGAATTGCACAGTAAAAGGCAGACTGCCCAAACATAGAGATTACTTTCACAAGACTTCCAATAATGGCCCTGTCAACTGATATTTTCATAGGGCATAAATTGGACCTTTTGTGACCCCAAGATTGAGAACCGATGATTGTCATAGATAGATCACATGGGTGGTCTGTAGTGTAGTGGTTAAGGTAAATGACTGGGACCCGCAAGGTCGGCGGTTTGATCCCCGGTGTAGCCACAATAAGATCCGCATAGCTGTTGGGCCCTTGAGCAAGGCCCTTAACCCTGATTGTCGCCTGTTTAGTCTAATCAACTGTACGTCGCTCTGGATAAGTCTGCCAAATACCAATAATGCAATGTAATGTAATGTAACATACTTTATCATCCTCAAAAATCAGAATCATATGATAGTGAGATCAACATTATATTTATTATTTCCAACTCTTCAATGTGGAAACTTGGATTTAGTTTGCATAAAACAGGGAGGCATCGGCCAATATAGCGAGACAAATATTGGTTACTGATATCAGCCCTTTCTCACATTTCGGTTACAGCATCAATAGCACATCAAATGACTCACCGCTCTGCTGCATTTGTGTTGCATCATCATACCATAAATGTTTTAATATTTGTAGATGTATAACTCTACATCATGTCCTGCCTGGTACTCGTAGGTGTATAACTACACCATGTCCTGCCTGGTACTCGTAGGTGTATAACTACACCATGTCCTGCCTGGTACTCGTAGGTGTACAACGACACCATGTCCTGCCTGGTACTTGTAGGTGTATAACTAAACCATGTCCTACCTGGTACTCGTAGGTGTATAACTACACCATGTCCTACCTGGTACTCGTAGGTGTATAACTACACCATGTCCTACCTGGTACTCGTAGGTGTATAACTACACCATGTCCTACCTGGTACTCGTAGGTGTATAACTACACCATGTCCTACCTGGTACTCGTAGGTGTATAACGACACCATGTCCTACCTGGTACTCGTAGGTGTATAACTACACCATGTCCTACCTGGTACTCGTAGGTGTATAACTACACCATGTCCTACCTGGTACTCGTAGGTGTATAACTACACCATGTCCTACCTGGTACTCCTAGGTGAATAACTACACCATGTCCTACCTGGTACTCGTAGGTGTAGTGGAACTGGGCATCCACCATCTGGATGGAGCAGTGTTTGTCCTGCCTAAGGTAGAAGCGCAGCTGCTTCTTCCAGGCCCAGGCTTCGGTGGTGTGGGTCTGGGCCTCCATCAACTGCTTCACCACCTCCATGTTGTGGATGATGTCCAGTATCAGAGCCTTCAGCTTCAGCTGCAGCACACTGGAGTCTGCAGGCCGCACCCGCACATCCACAAAACATTTATAATACAGCCACAAAACCTCCAGAATATAGCCACAAAACACCCACAATACAGCCACAAAACAACCACTGTACAGCCACAATACATCCATAGCACAGCCACAAAACATCCACTATACAGCCACAATACATCCATAACACAGCCACAAAACATCCACTATACAGCCACAATACATCCACTATACAGCCACAATACATCCATAACACAGCCACAAAACATCCAGAATACAGCCACAAAACACCCACAATACAGCCACAAAACATCCAGAATACAGCCACAAAACAACCACTGTACAACCACAATACATCCATAGCACAGCCACAAAACATCCACTATACAGCCACAATACATCCATTACACAGCCACAAAACATCCACTATACAGCCACAATACATCCATAACACAGCCACAAAACATCCAGAATACAGCCACAAAACACCCACAATAGAGCCACAAAACACTCACAATACAGCCACAAAACATCCTCAACACAGCCACAAAACATCCTCAATACAGCCACAAAACATCCACAACAAATCCATAAAACAAGCACAAAGATGCACACACACACACCTGCGCCCCCCGTTCCCTCAGTACTGCTGTCCACACTGGTGTAGTGTTCCAGCTTGGCCATCAGCTCCATCTCAAGCTGCTGCAGGCCCTGTTGGCAGATGGCGCTCTCCACATCCTCAGTGAACTGTATCTGCTCCGCCAGGCACAGGATCTGAGGGGGAAGTCACACCAGAGTCCTATCTATCTGCACATTACCTCCTGACAGCGCTACATTAGCATCACTCCTGCCTGGTAAACATCTCAACACACAACACTGGTTCCAGTGTACTGCTGCAGGTGAATCCAAGTTAGCATGCTCATCACCATAAAAACATACCATCTGTCACCATCATGGCTAACTGCAATACAATGGTCCCCACACTCCTGAATTACTTACTTGACAGCTGCACAGCTTAAAGGGATAGTTTGTCGTAAAAATGAATTTTATTCAGTAATTTTCTTATGTCAAGAAATTAATTTTGAAAAGTATATTTGAGAATACATACAGTGGGAGCAATAATTATTTGATCCCTTGCTGATTTTGTAGGTTTGCCCACTTACAAAGAATGGAACTGTGTAGAATTTTAATCATAGGTACATTTTAACACTGAGAGACAGAATATCACAAAATAATCCACAATAACAACATCATATACATTTAATATCATATTTTCACATGAAATAAGTATTTGATCCATAGAACAATAGGACTTAATACTTTGTGGAGAAACTTTTGTTGGCAAGCACAGAGGTCAGACGTAGTTTTTCACCAGGTTTGCACAGATCTTGGTCCACTCCTCTTTGCAGATCCTCTTCAAATCCTTAAGGTTCCGAGGCTGTCGCTTGGCGACTCGAAGCTTCAGCTCCCTCCACAGATTTTCGATGGGATTTAGGTCTGGAGACTGGCTAGGCCACTCCAGGACCTTAATATGCTTCTTTTTGAGCCACTCCTTTGTTGCCTTGGCCGTATGTTTTGGGTCATTGTCATGTTGGAAGACCCATCCACGACCCATTTTCAGTGCTCTCACTGAGGGAAGGAGGTTGTCGCCCAAACTTTCCTGGTACATGGCCCCATTCATCCTCCCCTCGATACGGTGAAGTCGTCCTGTCCCGTTAGCTGAGAAACACCCCCAAAGGTTTCCACCTCCATGCTTCACAGTGGGGATGGTGTTCTTGGGGTTGTACTCAGCATTTCTCTTCCTCCAAACACGGTGAGTGTAATCCTTCACGGTGTAGTGTGTTACTGATGGTTCTCTTCGTGACTGTGGTCCCAACTGCCTTCAGGTCATTAACAAGCTCCTGCTGTGTAGTACTGGGCTGATCCCTAACCTTTCTCATGATCATTGATATCCCTCGAGGCCAGATCTTGCGTGGAGCCCCAGACCGAGGGAGATTGGCGGTGACTTTGTGTTTCTTCCATTTTCTAATAATTGCTCCAACAGTTGTTAACTTCTCACCAAGCTGCTTGCTTATTTTCTTGCCCATCCCAGCCTTGTGCAGGTCTACAATTTTGTCCCTGATGTCCTTAGACAGCTCCTTTTGCCAATGGTGGAAACGTTGGAATCTGATTGTGTGGACAGGTCTTTTATACAGCTACATAACGATGTAACAAGTTAACACAGGTGTTTTGGGTAATGAGTTGAGATTAGGAGTGCTTCTTAATGGAAAACTAACTGGTCTGTGGGAGCCATAATTATTGCTGATTGGTAGGGGTTGTGATATTCTGTCTCTCAATGTTAAAATGTACCTATGATTAAAATTCTACACAGTTCCATTCTTTGTAAGTGGGCAAACCTACAAAATCAGCAAGGGATCAAATAATTATTGCTCCCACTGTATATATTAATCTGTCAAGAAGTGTCAGTGAAGCCAGGGTTGTTTTTTACTATGTAGTATAGAGAGATACAGGTATGTATATGCCTGGTACAATAGCCTAGTGTGGTGCTTTCCCCCACAAAATTTGATAAAGATCTACATGTAGTCTTTGAAATACAGATTAACATGGACTTCTGGATTACTGTTACCCTGTTTTTGCCAGGTCTCTCTTATAAAAGAGAGGCTATATCTCAATGGGATTTCCAGGTTAAATAAAGGTTAAACTAATTTAAAAAAAGGTTGTCACCCTTCAGTAGGCATGAGGTAGCCTCGGGTTACCTGAGCTCTGTGAAAGTGGGGTCAGGGAAGGGTCAGAGCGGAGCACAGATTTACCTGCGAGGGGTAGCGTGAGGGATCCACATCTCCCCGTTTCCCCGCTGTCACACACTCACATAAGAGCTGCTTCAGCGTCTCCTTCATCTCTATGGACAGATCCCTCAGCCAAACCTGCCACACACACACGGACACACACGCACACGCACGCACGCACGCACGCACACGCACACAAACATGCATGCACACATGCATGCACACACACACACACATGCATGCACACACACACGCACACACACACACACATACATGCATGCACACACACGCATACACACACACACATGCACACACACGCGCGCGCGCGCACACACACACGCGCGCATACACACACGCACACACATGCATGCACACACACGCACCCACGCACGCACGCACACGCACACACACACACACACGCACGCGCACACACACACACAGGCACGAACACACGCACACAGAAAATAGAGACTTTACATAATTGTATGATGGAGCAGGAAACAGGTGAACACAGTCTTTGACCATGTCTGCCTCACCTCTACATCATTTGAGATGTGGATCATGTTTCTCAGTGGGACCACCTCACCCTCCAGGGACTTCATAGCTGTGATGTTCTGGAAGCCTTCATCAAAATCCACACTGCTGATACCTGAGGAACAAAAGCACGCACACACACACACACACACACACACATGCGCACACACACACATCACAATTACATACTTAAAGGAGGTTCAAATAACCTTCCATGCATCCATCCATTATCTTAACCCGCTTATCCTGAACAGGATCGCGGGGGGGTGGAGCCTATCCCAGCATACATTGGGCAAAAGGCAGGAATACACCCTGGACAGGTTGCCAGTCCATCGCAGGGCACACACACCATTCACTCACACTCATACCTATGGGCAATTTAGACTCTCCAATCAGCCTAACCTGCATGTAGTTGGACTGTGGGAGGAAACCCACACGAACACGGGGAGAACATGCAAACTCCACACAGAGGCCCCGGCCGACCGGGATTCAAACCCAGGACCTCCTTGCTGTGAGGCGGCAGTGCTACCCACTGCACCATCCGTGCCGCCCCCAAATAACCTTCATATAATTAAATTAAAATATATTATCAATAAAGAAAAAGCCTGAGTGATATTTGCATACATTGTGCCTATACGTGCAGTGGCCCAGTGCTACACAACTTTGAGAACTGCCTCATGTATGGCCATGGTTGTGTGTGCAGTCACTAGCATTACAGTCCAATCCTGTTGGCCAGGCCAACGCACCAGCAAACAGTTTCTTCAGATGGGACTGGATGACCGCAGGGTTGGTGGCCTGGCCCAGGATCTCCAGGAGATCGTCGTCCCCAATGAAGTAAAAGCGGGGGAATGCCGAGCGCTTCTCCTGCAGAGACAAATGAGTTCTCAACGCAAGTCAACGCACCATTACCAATAACCTCAACATCAGACAGCACGGGGGTTTTCTTCTAACCAAGCTCGTTGCGGTGTTTCCCCTAAACCAAGCTTCAGTCTTTATTGAAGTGTAACATGTGCGCTTGGTGTTAAATATCACAAACCACAGATATGCTTTTGAACAAAGAATATGGTTCGCATCACTTCACACCCGTTGCAAAATTTACACGAGGGGGACTGACCTCTTTTTAAAGAGCGTTTAGTACATTTAATCAGATCACACACAGACACACAAGTCTCAGGGGATCTGGTATTTGAACGAAACATCCTCAAGAGGCCTTTCTTCTTTTGAATAATTATTTATGAAGGCTGACTCGAACAAATGTCCTTATGAATCACAAAATAATTTACAGCATAAGAGCAGTTCTCCTCCAGGGACCTCAGAGATAATTTGGTGTGTGAGAGTGTGAAGTGTAGATGCTGTGCAGATATTTTAACTTGGCATACATATTTAACATCCTTTGGTCCGGCGAGATAAAAGCAGAAGGACTAATAAAATGTAATTACGACTGTAATTATCTAAATAAAAAACCAAGTGGCTTTAGGTTTATCGCAATAATAAAATGAATATAAACCAAAAAACACAAACATTATGGCATTATTAAAAATGTATCAATTGTGCATTTAAAATAGAGATAAACACAAAGTATGTGTCTGTGGAATGATACGTATTTTTGACTGTACTGCGCACATGGTATAAATGTTGTTCTATACAGTACTCTACTTCTCCTCTGAGGCAGTGATAACTCGTTTGTAGTTGCTGATTACCTCTAAAAACTCGTTGAGAGACTTCTGGCACCTCTGCAGCTGGTCAAGGATGGTGATGAGGGAGTTCCTAATTCCAACACGAGCGGAGAGTGACATGACCCTGCTGTCCCTCTGCACGTCTGCCATGATGGCCCTACACGAAACACACAGGAACTAAACACCCGAAACACAAGGACTTCACCCAGACAGGAAAAACACAGGGACTTCACCCAAAAAGGAAATGCGCAGGCAGACAGGAAATATGCAGGTACAACACCGAAACAGGAAACACAAGGACTACACCCAGCCAGGAAATTCAGATTCCGGCAGATACACAAAGAGACACACAGCCGCACTCTTTAAAGCAGGCACGCTGCAGGCACTGACCTGAAGTCTTCATCCACCCTCTTAAAGCGGGCCTGCTCCCGAGGCAGGGCGCCACGGCCGAATATGGGCTCCAGGTAGACCCACTTCCTCTGGATGGCGTTGAGGTTGTGCAGGTACTCATCCAGGTCGGCCAGCCTGGTCTCCCACAGAGAGACCTTGTCCTCGAAGCCCTTGTAGTAGGGCGAGTCCTTCAGAGACTGCAGGAGGCAACGGTTGTCGCCCACCTGGTTGACCATGTCCTTCCAGTCCTTGATGAGCCGGAGGGTGCGGCCCTGGCTGTCCAGGTAGTCGGTCAGGGTGAAGCCGGCCCCCACCCCCCACAGGTCAAGCTCCCGCAGGGCCTCACGGATGCTCACTTCCGCCTGAGCCCGGCTGTTCAGGTCCTGGAAGGGGAAACATTAGAAAAAATGTTATATATTGAAATATATTTTTACAATCGGTTGGATTGGCATTATAATAGAGTACAGCTCCCTGGTGGTTTGGGGTGGTGGTGGGGGGGTGAAAATGCGTCACTAGAACTCCTTATTTGCATAATTAGGATGGAAACCATTTCTATAAACACTAATAAGCCAGAAACTAAACAAGCTGTAATTTCCCCACCCACACAAAAATAACACTGCCACTGCCGTTCATATTCAATGTGTGGACAGTGGCTGGCTATATATATTTCAGTGTGACCATTTTTTGCGGTTTGAAATGACTTTGTGTCTGGTGAACCACGAAGATACAGTCCCTTCAATCTTTATTTCGGAGGTTGCTACGTACCATATGTTACTAAACTGGCTCTGTTTTCTATATTCCCAAATAATTTACAGTACTGTGCAGTCTTAGTCTTAGGCACCCTACACTTTACTATATATATGTTTATTTGTTTGTATGTGTTAGTATAAAAGAATACATTTGAGATTTCCAAATATTCATTTTCCAAGATTTAATTTTGCAGAGACATTTTTGTATTTAATTTAAAAAAGTAATATATTACTGTAAGCAATTTACAACTTTTTACATAAAAACTTGATCAAGGCTGTCTGAGATCAGAAGCAAGGAGCCAACCAAAGTCTGCAGAACAACTGTGGCAAGTTCTCCAACATGTTTGGAACAACCTCCCTGCTGATTGTCTTAGCCAAAGCTGTCCTGCAGTTCTATATCTCAGAGAAGTGATACAGTTTTAACGCCGAAGGGTGGTCACAAAAAATAACTATTCTGCCAAATTACTAAAATGTAATGTAAAATGAACAGTATGTTTATTTAGGACCTTTCATTGAATTATTTTTTAAAGAATCTTGTTTGTACAGAATGTTATACAGGTCATACAAAGACTTCTGCACAGTACTGTATATCCAAAATTGGTCTCTTTATGAAAGGCGTTCAGACAATTATAACAGGATCATTTTCATTTATATTTCTAATTGCATTTTTATGTTGGGCTAGACGGTTCTTTAGTCTACGGTGTGACTTTCGCACAGTACTGTATATTAATCTGATAATATTAATATGCATACTGTGGAAAATGTAGATTTTAATTCAACAATCAAACTAGTGTGTCATATGAATCCTATACCTCAAAATCTATGTTAATGCAAAAGGAATTGGGCAATGAGAAGCTGAAGCCAACAGATAAACACTACTTCTACAATTCTGTAAAAACAGCCATGTGGGCTTTGAGATGCAGAGAGGCTACTGGCAACTGTTATGAATAACCCTGAATATGTGTGGAAAGATTTGACTATGGTGTAAAATCCCCCCCACTCCCAAGCCAGTCAAAATGTGTGCCACACAATATCACCATTACCAATCTAGCAAGAGATATAATATATAAATCACGGCTTTTTAACTTGAAACTCCACATATCCCTGACCATAGGAGAGCGGCAAAACAACACTGCTGCTCGATCAACGGACAGGAAGCTCAGAACCACGAAATAAATAAATGAGTAACCAAAGGGGGAAACCCAGAAGCAGCACGTCTGGAGACCAAAGTGACCTGAACCTGACCTTGAGCTCCATGGCCTTGTCCACAATGGCGTCGGAGACCTTCAGCAGGTCTCTGAAGAGCAGCTTCTCCAGCGTGGTGCCCCGCGGCAGGCCCAGCAGACGGAAGAGGTCCAGCCAGTGGTCCTGCGAGAGGTGCTCGCCCCGTACGTACTTCAGCACCGGAACCACCGCCTGCACCGCAAACGCCAATCAAGGGGTGGGGAAGGGGTTACGTGAGTACGGAGAGAGATGGAGCCATCCCGTTGATAACCGCTGCCAAGTTTCCGAACAACCTAGCAGTGAAGTACAGCAACCCCACAAAGAAAGAAAATGATACTGAACACCCAGCATATAGCCCTATACAAATAAAACTGGATATCGATAAAACGTCTGTCTGTTGTTCAAGGGTTGTTTTCCCCTAAAAACAGGAAAGCATAAGTAAGGATCAATACAATATTTGCAATATCAATACATCTCTGCGTACATTCCTGCATGTGAGCAAAGAATCAATTCCAGAGTCCCCTCTTGTAAAACAAACTTCATTACAATAGCAATTTACATTCGCTGATGTGGGCTTTCACTCCATTCACATCTAAATAGAATACCAAAAAACATGGCTACCAAAAACTTTTCTCCGTGTTTTACCTTGTACTTGTCTATCTCCTTCTGCAGTTTGACAGTCATGGTGGTGTGCTCCTCGAGTTTTCTGAGCCTGTCGTGCCAGGCGAAGAGAAACTCTTCAAAAACATGGGTTTTGCTCCTGGGAAGGACAGATGGAGGTTATCGCAGGTCATAACCGAGACAGAGCACATTGACAACAGAAGGGGAGTTCTTCAGTACCTGAATGTGATCCAGTCTTCCTTCGCCTTGTCCTCAAAGCCCTCCTGGAACTCCTCATACAGTGACCACATCTCAGAGAGCGCCTCCATGTCTCTGATGGTTTCCAGGGCCAGGGAGAAGTCGGGCAGACTCAGGTCAAAATGGCGACAGTCCTCTCTGTGAAAAGTACAGGACCAGGATTTGGTTAACCTCTGCCTGTCCAGAAATGCCACTATCAAGTTTGTTTTGGTAACAGCAAAAGGCAATTGCACAAAGTAAGGACAGAAATGCAAGCGTGGCACGGACATGAGCTTCTTGCGGGTGTTCTCCAGCTGGTCAAACTCAGCCTTCTTCTCTTTAATGGTCTGGACGCATTTCTGAAGGGCCTCCCGGTCTCCAGACTCGATCACATCATTGCTGGGCTTCAGCTGGTCCCAGCGAGCACGGAACTTCTCCAGCTCCTGCTGGTACGCCTGGATGTGGGTTTCCGCATTGGACCTCATCACCTCCACCTGCGAATGACGGCAAGTCGCAGGTTAAGAGTTCAAAACCTTGTGATGATTTATCGCCATTAAAATCAATCTATTAAGTTTAGGTCCATGTAATGGAACACGGTGTGAAATAATTGAAAGGTGTGTACCTGCTCTTTGATCATGAGCTGATGGCTCTCCATCATGAGCTCAAACTTGTCCCACTTGGCTCTCAGGGAGCTGATGGAGTCCAGGCCCCCACCCGCCACCGTGCGCAGCAGTCTGTTTTTATCCTCCGCTTCCTGGAACAGGGGCAAGATCTGCAGGCACAGGCCAACAACACGGCCCCGTTGTTAACCCTTTCACATTTTAGAGCACAAATATGTATTACGATCTTATAATTACAATTTTCTGAACTGAACACTGTATCGCTGATGTAGCAATCACTACTGGTAACTGAAAGTAATAGAGTTCTAGAACACCAACTTAGAATTTAGAAGAAAATATAAAAAAATAATAAAAAAACATCTACTCCTCAAAGGGTTAAAATGTTCTATAGCAAAAGGATATCACACTACATAATTTAGACTGAAAGTTGTGCAGTGTTTCTCTGGCATCTCACTGGTATAATGAAACAAAACACCTCAATGTGACATGTTTATTCAACTGGGATAATAAGCACTATTTGGACTTTGGGCTCTCATTCCTGTTATGCCATTTGTAAATTAGCTAGGAAATGAAATTAGCCATTAATTCAATTTGTAAATTTGCAAGTCTTTTTCTGGCTGCTGTGAGATTATCTCCTTAATTCCGAAAGCTCTCACCCCACTCTGCCTGCCCTGTCTACTGAAAATAAATAAATGTTTTTGAATGAGCATTCTGTCACCAAAACACTTTAAAGTCCACAATACGAGTGCCACCTCCAATTCTGCAGCCATTTGTGTTCAAGTCAGTTCAAAAACCCATTCAGATGAGAGGTTCCATTTTCTTTCGTATACAAATTTTAATCCAATTCTATTCAGTAAAGTGCCTTTGAGCAACACAATGTCCACAAAGCACTGTGCAGAGCCCATTTAAGACAAGTGACTTGGATTTCGCATACTTAATAGGACGAATCTTAAAACAACATTTTATTTCTCCCGTTGTGAGCAGCAGGTGGGCACTGCAGTTAGGGCGACCGCCGCTGTTCCTCCTCTCTACAAGTCTCCTGTCACAGTGCATATCCAACACACCGGCTCGCCCAATCACACACCTTCAGATGTGCTAATGTTATCTCCAGCTGTGCACAGCTGCAAACTTTACTTCTGCATAATCTGCATATCACTTCAAACGACAGGAAAGAGCGAGGCTTTACGTGGGGCTTTCTCTCTTGCAGTTCCCCGTGCTTCACGTTGGCCTGGCCTATTTCATCGATGCTCTCAGGCCTGGTTGACAGGGTCTCCATGGCTCCAGTGACAAAGGTGTCAATGTCCTGCGTGTGAGCTGAAGTGGCAATAAAAGAACCATCAGAATGCACAGAGACAGAACACAAGGAGAACGGCCTCTGCCTTCTTTCCAAAAAAACCTGAAGGCAAAACAGCCTTCGCAAACGGCGAATGTAATCCAATTATGGCACTTCATTTACATAATCATAAATCACAGAATTAATAAACGGCCCGCGCGCATCACAGCAGTCTGACAGTCGCCTACCCTGGATGGATTTCCTCAAAGAGAGCAGGAGAGAATCAAACAGCCGCTGGATCAGATCATCAATCGCCGCCTTCACAGGGTCACAGTTGACAGTGATGCAGTCCACCTTCTCCGTGCTGGGGAGCAGACACTTAAACTGAGGCAGGCTGGCTCACCTCAAGCGGGGTCGCCAAAGGCAAAGCACAATTACTTTAAGGCTCGATGCTGACGTGGATTTGTTTAATAACACAATGGGGGTGGAAGCCACACTACAGGGTGCAGTTTGCTGAGGAGGTCTGCCCTGTATGGTCTCGTATAACTCACCCCCCCTCGCTAGCAAACTCAACAAGGACCGGGGGGAACAGGGGAGGACATTTTCTACCTTAAGTCTGTTTCAGGAACCGTTTAAAAATGCTTGAGGCCATCAAAATAGAATGAAAAGAAAAGCTGTCTTGCTAATAAGCAACCCATCGTGGTTTACAAGGTCTCGGTGGCGATTTCTCATTTTTCCCTCACGTAGAGCCCATTCTACTTATTTTCATGCCAATTAAAGGAAATGTTGTGTATTCACACTGTGCCTATATTGTTAACCCCTAAATCCCTCACCCACCTGAGGTTTAGGAATGAGGTTCATTTTGGCGCAATGTTCTGTAAATGAAGTTTTATGGTGGAATTAGGCATTTGCGACACGTGACATTGCGCAGAACTGTCCAGTTACCTGGGTAAGCGCTCCGACTCCTTCCCCCTGGCTTTCAGGGCCTTGAAGTTCCTCTCCCAGTCCTGCACAGTGTGGACATGCTTCTCAACCAGAGCATCCAGATCTACCTGACCCAGCACTACCCAGTCCTGTAGGGTAGAAGAGGATCACCTTCACAATCAGAGCATCCAACCCACCTCACTACTGCAAGTACATCTTTCCTGCATCTTTTACAATGAATTTCTCACTGATCTCAAAGACGACCAAACTTGATGTATTCATTACGTTTATGTTAGGGACATGCACAGGTAAGCCGGATAAAAGTGTCAGCTAAATAGCATGCAATGTAATGCGGCTAAATGGTATGCATCTCTGTGTGTCATTTTATGGAGTGGGGTTTTCCAATGCATAGTCAGAATAGTGTCCAATGACACCAGTAATTATATCTACTACAGTAGTAACTGACTACATGTGCGCCTTATCACTAAAACCAAAGGATCTCTATATTACCAATCAAAGGACTTTGCCTGGATCTCTACTTTACCATCTGAAGATTGTATGGATCTCTACACTACCACAAAAGGGCTTTCCGTGGATTTCTACATGATGACAAAATGCCTTCATGCTGCCCTCTACAGTAATGCCAATTTATACTTCTGGAAATCTCTTCCTTGGTGGATATATGCACCTGCCAAAAAATGGTGTAACAAGCAACGGCCTCAAAAAAAGCCACTATGGCTTTCCATTTTTAAATTAGTTTCAGTGTAGAATCTAAAAATGACATGTTGAACAACCCAAATATTACGAGAAAAAACCATGAAGGGATTCCCCAAGTAAGTAAGCTGCTCAAAAACAGAAAGCGAAAAGCATATTTCCCTTTTCCCACAAATAGATCACAGAAAAACAAACTTCTAGATGTTCTATTTCCTTTTTTCTAATGGTCACCCCTGAAGATGTAACACAAGTAGAATTCGAGCCGGGGGGGGGGAAGCCCGGGTGGGATATCCACCGGACCTTGAACTTGTCCTGCACGAGCAGGAGCCGGCTGAAGAGGTCTTCCGCCTTGCTGAAGATGGTGACGAAGCCGCTGGCGTTCCTGTCAATCATGACGGGGAAGATGGGCTCCTCGCCCGGCTCGCTCACGCCCTTGAACTGGTTGGGGATGGAGATGAAGCGTTTCATCTCTCTGAAGTACTTGGCTCTCACTTCCTCAAACGGGGGCCTGAACTGGAGCCTGCCCAGCCTGGGACACACACAGCACATTCGCTTTCCTCACGTCACCGAACATTCAAGAGCACACAGCAAGAACCCTTACCTAAGATCCAATAACGTAATCCTTGCCCTGCTGATTTTAATGAAATACTCATGCTATTTATCTACAACTGACAGTTATCTCAAACCTCAATGCCAGAGGTGACAAACTGCAGCATAATTGACTGCGGCGTTGTTTTAATCTCCACTCCTCAGCAATTGATATTATTACCATTATTTACTCAACAGGTTCCCTTTCTGGGTGAATGACATAGCTTACATTTAGTTATTCATTCACACAAAGAGTATTAAGCAGGTTTGGCTGCTTCTTCATGCGTAAAACAGACTGTGCGTATGCAGCCTGCCCATAAAATGGTCAGTTCCTCATTCACTATGACATACGACTAAGCACTGAGTACAGGACTGTTGTCTATATATGTGATATATGTGAACTCCTGCCTAGTTTTGTGGTGCAACTGCTTTTATGCAAAAATGTGACATGCTAAGAAAAGAGCAGCTCACTTGAAAATCAGGTCCACGTTGATTTCTGGAAGGTTCTTGTTGAGGGCCTCCAGTCCCACTTGGTACTGGTGCTCCAGGCCTTTGTACAGCTGATGGTTCCAGTGCTGGCGCCAGGCTCGCATGTCTCCCGACCGGAAACCCTGAGTAGACACAACATTTCTACCATTTGCAGGCTTCATCAAGGTAACTCAGGGCTACCAGGACTGCTCACCCCACGCACACGCAACTTCACTCATACACATTCATTTGTGCCCTGGTCAACACAACAAACGGCTAACCAAAGTCAGTTTAAAGAGGCTCGGATATAGTCCACTATCAATTTCCACCTGAGCCAGCATAAGTCTTTAATGTTACTATAGACCTGCCTCCAATTCTCCAATCCATAACTGCCACTCCTTTGACCTCTTCATAATCCTACCGCAAGACCCTGCTCACCCGCTCCATGAAGGTAGTGTTACCTGTGACTCGAGCGCGGCGAATCCCGTTCGGAGCTCCTGTAACCCGTCCTTCCATCGCTGCTGGTGACGCAGCAGGTCGACGTTCATCAGCGTCACCACCTGTGAAGAGCCTTTATGAACTGAGCGTGCCCGGGCACATGACAGCCACCTTCAGGCTGAGAGAACAGCTCTACCACGCAGGTATCATATCTAAGACATCCCATCTGGCGCCCGCAAAAAATCTTAACAGTCATGCTGTCCAAGTGCTCACAGCATTTAATTAAACTGCTGTGTCTGCTACAGATTCACAGTCAAGACCTGGAGGGTAAAGACCCAGCAGGTTCTACACAACTTACACATCCAGCGTTTGAGAAACAGAAGGATTCCTGTCCTTTCCTGTCCTTGTTTCTGGCTAATTAAGAGCTCAGGTACCATAAAACCAGACACCCTTCAGCCTTCTGCTCTGCTGAACACAGAACCAGCATACAGCCAGTCCAATTAGAAGGAACATTTTCAGGTCTCCACCGCCCAGGGAAAACTGTCTGGACAGGAAGTGTACCTTCTCGGTGAAGTCCGTGTGCCACTTCCTCAGCTTCCTGTTTTCCGTGGAGAGGCGCTCGGCGGAGGACTGCAGCTTGCCGATGTACACCTCCAGCTCCTTGGGATTGTCCCAGGTGATCTGCAGTTTCCCTGACTCCCGAGATTGGGACCGTGGATTCTGCTTTTGTTCACCAAAGGAAAACAGCAGGTGTGTATTTGAGATCAGACAGAAGAAAAGACAGAAATATAATGATGAAACAATGTTTCTTATTTATGGCCTTAATTGACCAGTTTGCAACCTGCACGTCTTTTGAAATAAATGACCTTGATCTATATAGCTGGTTGCTGTACTTGATTATGCTATAATTGATTATAAGAAGAGAGACTAATCATAATAATTTTGTGCAATACGGAAAATGATTGATAGTACACACACTGATTTAATTATTCCAATAGCTAGCTTTCCCAAAAAATGACACCATATTTCAGCTCAGAATAAATGTTGAAAAATGTGTAATTCATAGATAATACATTACATATGCAATGAACCTTTTTGAACAGGATGTGACGAAAAGCATTATTATTCACTGCAGTAATAAATACCTTTATCACTTGTTCAAATGCCAAGGCATAGTTCAGCATCATGGGCCTCTGTGACGGAATCATCTGCTGATCTATGGTGTTGTAAAAATGAGCCACCTGCCAGGAAATACAGCATTCACTCAAAAACAACACTGGGTGCGTCACGAGTCAGCACAAAAAGCTCCAAAATGTTTCAGCGTTTAAGAAATCCAGAGAGGATCATGGCGTGCCTGTTTGAGGATGACGGCCTGTCTGTAGAACTTGTCTGCCGTGTTGGCGGCCTGCTGGACTTTGGCGGGGATGGCGAACCCCAGGGCGGAGAGCTGACGGACCTCTCTCAGCAGGGCTACCAGCCGGTCTGAGTACTGGATCTTCAGCTTCCCATCCACGTGGTCCAGCTCCATCACACGGCCACTGGCCTGCAGGCTGGAGGACCACCCAAGGCCATCAGAATGTAATATTCACTGTGCTTGGAGTAGACGCTGCCATAGACTACCCTAATATTACCCTACATTAGTATACTACAACTCAAAATATACTGTATGGAGCACATAATAAAACAAAGGCCACATCTTGTGTAGGGCTCAGCGTAAACCTAAAGGGTATGTTACATATTTTGTAATATAGGACAGTATGTTACATATTTTGACATATTTATAGCTTGAACTGCTGAGTGACTGATTGATAGACTGGTCAAACCGATAGTACGGTGAACGGCAACAGAATGATCTGATCACCTGATTCCAGACTTTGGATCGGAGAGACCTGATTGGATGTCTCGTGACCAGTCGTCAAACTGGTCCTGCTCGTAAGCCCGCAGTTGCTCTTGCAGTTCGTCGGAGAACTTGACGAAAGGACGGTGCCCAGAGAGGTCCGACAGAAGAGCTGCCGCCATTTTGATAGAATCCTCCACCTACGGCATGGGGGCGAGTTCAATTTGAAGGACAAATATTGAGAAAGAAGAACACTTTCTGGTGTCTTAGTAGTATATGTTTTAGTGCATGTCCTTTGATTTTAGATATGTATAGTAGTTTCTGCTTCACAGTGGCAGGTATATCCGGACATTGATGGTCTAAAGCAGAAAAATACACTAAGTAACAGTACATTTATCATTTATAATAGTATACAGTATTATACATACAGTGGGAGCAATAATTATTTGATCCCTTGCTGATTTTGTAGGTTTGCCCACTTACAAAGAATGAAACTGTGTAGAATTTTAATCGTAGGTACATTTTAACATTGAGATACAGAATATCACAAAATAATCCACAATAACAACATCATATAGATTTTATAAATTTAATATCATATCTTCACATGAAATAAGTATTTGATCCATAGAACAATAGGACTTAATACTTGGTGGAGAAACCTTTGTTGGCAAGCACAGAGGTCAGACATTTGTTGTAGTTTTTCACCAGGTTTGCACAGATCTTGGGAGGGATTTTTGTCCACTTCAAGATTTTGGAGCTTCAGCTCCCTCCACAGATTTTCGATGGGATTTAGGTCTGGAGACTGGCTAGGCCACTCCAGGACCTTAATATGCTTCTTTTTGAGCCACTCCTTTGTTGCCTTGGCCGTATGTTTTGGGTCATTGTCATGTTGGAAGACCCATCCACGACCCATTTTCAGTGCTCTCACTGAGGGAAGGAGGTTGTCGCCCAAACTTTCCTGGTACATGGCCCCATTCATCCTCCCCTCGATACGGTGAAGTCGTCCTGTCCCGTTAGCTGAGAAACACCCCCAAAGGTTTCCACCTCCATGCTTCACAGTGGGGATGGTGTTCTTGGGGTTGTACTCAGCATTTCTCTTCCTCCAAACACGGTGAGTCGAGTTGATGCCAAATAGCTCTATTTTGGTCTCATCTGACCACATCACCTTCTCCCAAGCCTCCTCTGGATCATCCAGGTGTTCTTTGGCAAACTTCAGACGGGCCTGTACATGTGCCTTCTTCAGCAGAGGAACCTTGCGCGCGCAGCAGGATTTTAATCCTTCACAGTGTAGTGTGTTACTGATGGTTTTCTTCATGACTGTGGTCCCAACTGCCTTCAGGTCATTAACAAGCTCCTCCTGTGTAGTACTGGGCTGATCCTTGACCTTACTCATGATCATTGATATCCCACGAGGGCAGATCTTGCGTGGAGCCCCAGACCGAGGGAGATTGGCGGTGACTTTGTGTTTCTTCCATTTTCTAATAATTGCTCCAACAGTTGTTAACTTCTCACCAAGCTGTTTGCTTATTTTCTTGTAGCCCATCCCAGCCTTGTGCAGGTCTACAATTTTGTCCCTGATGTCCTTAGACAGCTCCTTTTGCCCATGGTGGAAACGTTGGAATCTGATTGATTGTGTGGACAGGTGTCTTTTATACAGCTACATAACGATGTAACACGAGTTGACACAGGTGTTTTGGGTAATGAGTTGAGATTAGGAGTGCTTCTTAATGGAAAACTAACTGGTCTGTGGGAGCCATAATTATTGCTGATTGGTAGGGGATCAAATACTTATTTCATGCAAAAATACCACAATAAATCAATAAAATTAATATGATGTTGTTATTGTGGATTATTTTGTGATATTCTGTCTCTCAATGTTAAAATGTACCTATGATTAAAATTCTACACAGTTCCATTCTTTGTAAGTGGGCAAACCAACAAAATCAGCAAGGGATCAAATAATTATTGCCCCCACTGTATGTATATAACCCAATTAATCTTTAAAAACATCTCATTTGTGACTGAAACCATTTCCTATGGTGCATGCATCCTGGGACCACTGCAAGGTAAGATGCACGGCCATGATATAAAACTGATATTTATGTACACAATTGTGAAAAAGCACTTAAGCATTAATGTGCTCATATGTACAGACTCTGGAGACATTAGACACTGTGAAAGCTGAAATATCCTTCATTGTGCATAGAACTGTCTGAGCCATTTAAAAACACACTAAAACACCTGCATGTGAACTATGCATTTAAAGAGGAGAGAGAATGTGCACTGTTGTTTCGGAATTTTAGTCAATTTTGTTAAAAACAAGGCACAAGTAACAAAGACCCATTTCACTCCTTATGAGCCAATACTACTCACACAGGGCTATTTTTGTTAGCAGCCATAAGGCCACACAAGACTCACTACACTCCTTTCACATCAGACAATATCAAATAAATTGGAAATTTCATGTGGTTGAAATGGCTCTTCCCACTTTATCCCACTTTATCCCACTTATGTATCTAACGTTTTACTGATGTCTTCATGAAGCCTGAGATTTTCTAGTGTGGTATAATTCAAATTCTTGCACACTGAACTACTCTCTGTTCTCTTCTGTACTGTATACATGCTTGTGCACAGACAGCAAGACAACTTCTCAAACCTGCTGACATCTCCATAACATATATGCGTTTTATTGTGTTTAAAAGGGTTTCAGATTCCCCAGAAGACATCTTCCTAGGAAGACATTTCCACATTTCTTCAGCGACAATTCATGATTCAGAGTGTGACACTATTTTTGGCAAGCCAATGACTTTGGGTGGCTCTCTTTCAGAGTAAAAGGAAGCAGGCTTCAACAGTCTAGCAAGGCAATAAGGAACATCTGATGACAAACTGAAATGAAAGATACAACACAGTCCCTGAGGGCACTATAGGGCAAAAAGGGAAGCAGAACAGCGTCATAGCAAATATGAACAGCGTCATAGGAAATATGAACAGCGTCTGTGAATTTATTGCCAAGAGAAAAACCTGCTTTATTGTAGCTATTGAGGAGACTATTAAAACAGAAATATTAGTGACGTTTAATTCCAGAGTTGTAGCTTATCCGTATGATTCATATTGAAAATATATTTGATAAATTTAATGGATCTTATTCTTAATAGAAGGTATTTAATACATTATTGTCTGCGGAGTAAGTTGAACATATACCTTCAGTGCAAGCTGTCGTACCCACACAATGTTGTTGACAACCTCAGGGAGATTCCTGCCAGCAAGGGGACCAGACTTCTCTCCCGGGACGCCATGACAACGGCTCTCAAAGTCTGTGTGGAGTCCTGGGAAGAGCAAGGTGTAAACACATAGATGCACAAACCTCACTGTGCTAAAGGCATTTCTGCAAGACAACTTAAAAGGAGCCTCCACTGCAAAAGCATGAACTTCAGAGAATAGTAATTTAGCAACATCTCTCATTTGGTTTAAGTTTCAAAATCGCTGACTTTTTCATTATAAAAAGTTTGTGGCCTTTGCATACCAACACAAGGGAGCAATAAGCTATTTGATTGCTTGCTCTCTGGCTCCAGAGTCTCCCTTTTCTGAAGGGGCATTCGAAAAACAGCTGCTTCAAAAAACGACTTTGAATGCAGAAAGCCAGCAGTATAATAGTGCTTTGCTTGTTAACAAACAAAGGCCTCAGCATTTAAAGGCAAATAAAAAAACAAAGTACAATTTGCCTGTTAAGGTGCAGTTACAGTGCATGGAGGGGCCCACGGTCTGGTATCAAGTCCAAACCATTCCACTGCCAAAGTGACTTACAGTTGATGAGACTAAGCAGGGGACAATCCCCCCTGGAACAATGCGGGGTTAACGGGGTTGAAGGAAGCTACTGACTCCTATAGGCTTCAAGTCTTCATGCTATGCTAACAGTGAATGCAGAAAGTCTGTGTAAGTCAGAAAAAAGGTATATTTCCTAAAATGTTGGTGTTTTCCTTGAAGGGCCTTGCTCAACCGCTGAGGGGATCTTATCGTGGCACCAGCAAAACCCCTTCAGTTTAATCAGGCGCTCATAAATTGCCTGTTGACCTCCAAAAGAAGCGTCTTCCTCCAACTCCAGTCTATCTGAGCCTGACTTGTCAACCAAAGTATAAAAAAGTGACATCACATGAGAGCACAAGCCTGACATGCTGGGGCTGCGATTGCAGCAGTAGCATGACTGGAAATTTCACATTTAGAGAGAAAGAAAAGGGAAAAGCCTCTTTCAACAATTAAGATATTCTGAAACTGGAACTGGAACCAATCTACAATCTTAATTTACAAGTCTCTGCATTTTTCGCTCATGTTTTTTCCAATGGAGCTTCCATTGAGATTCCCTTGATCTTATCAATACAAGCAAATAAGACTCACCCTTGATGTAGTCCAGAAGCTTAGCCTGTAAAGTCTCCCTTTCAGGAAGCAGATCCTTGCTAACGTTGGGCCTCTTGATTAGTTCCTTATACTTCTGAAACACTTGAAGAAGCTGAAAGAAGGAAATATTACACATTCAGTTCAAGTATATACATCATAAAATGTGAAGTATAATGTATGCGTGTTTTGAAAAATGACACTCTGATAAGATATTCTGGAATCTAGGCAACTTGATAGTGCATGTGTAAAAGCAAGCTGTAATCTCACAATACTGAGAACATCTTATCCAAGCATTGTGGGATGAAAAACAAAGCAATTTATCTTTAGCACCAGAATTCAAAATGCTTTCATGCAGGTAATGATAAATTATCCAATACTCTGCACACTATGCTAGCCATGCTAAATAGTGTGGGAAATAATGGAGACAGTAGATTCTCTGTCTAAACAAGAACTTTTTACATATTATAGTCGAGACAGGCACCGCCAAAAATCAGGTAGACTATATGTCAACAACAACATTTCTGGGGATTCTAGGATATGTAGTGTATGGCACCGCCAGGCTGATCAGATTTCCATGGGTGAGGGGCGTAGCATCATGGTTACCGAAACACTACTTCCAGGCTTTGTGAAAACGTACCTGCTGTGGGTTGTCTTGGACATCTCCAATGCTAACTTTTAACTTGCCAGCAGCCTCCAGCTCAGCAGGCGAGACAGCCTTCTCAAACTGTGACACGGCAGCCTTCCAAAGAGGCTGAAACATTCAAATTGGAATATGAAACTATGAAAACATAGGGATCCCGTTTCACATCCCATAATCAACAAAATGCCTGACGCAGCTTTTGGTGTGATTCTGACCTTTAGGAAAAAAAGAGGAAGCATTGGGCTTTCTGCCAGACTTAACCAGAATGATGTAAAGATGTACTAAAGGTCAAAAACAAGGACTGGTTTAAACCCTGAATGACATGGGACATGTCTGACCTCGGTGTAGGGGTTGTACTGCAGCGGGTTCAGACCAGCGAAAGGCTGGAAGACGCGGGCTGGGGAGAGCGCTTGCCCCTTCCCGGCTGGCAGAAGCCGCAGCAGTTTCTCGTGAACCGTGCGAATCATCACCACCTGGAAGAGGAATTCATTAAGTGAGTGAAGTGAATACTGATATATTCAATCATTAATCTGGATTTCGGAAAGGAATTCTGGGATATGTAGTTTATGGCACAAACCTCCTCCAGTCTGTAGGCAAGGCTCTGTAGCAGCTGTGGCTGATACTTATCACCTTTCCATGGGTGAGGGGCGTAGCGCCTCCACAGCTGCCCTGTCAGGTGATCACAGGCGCCCACCCATCGCTCACAAACAGCTATGCCCGATCGCAGGCTCTCCTTGACTGTGAAGAAGGGGTCCTCCCACAGCTTCAAGGAACTCAGCTTCTTCTGCACGTATCTGCCCAGAGCTCCACCTGCAATGCACAGCCCCACTCACACTCCTGAATCCTCTCCTCAGAAACAAACCACAATCTTCCAAGGGGGCCACTCCATGTCACCGTTTTTGTGCTAGACTTCACTCAAGATCATCTGTCATGAAAAACATTGTCGTGTCTTCATTTCTAGTCTCGATTCTTGGTTTCTATGGCAGTTTCAAAAACTCTTATACATTTATATATGCTGTAACAAGGAAGAGAAAATCGAATAGTCTAAAAGAACTTTTGGAAAATCCTAAACCCAGGGTTTTCCCTGTCATCTTAAGCTTAAGAGCCCGAGCCGAATTAAAGAGAAATGTGAATAAAAAAGGTTTTAATACCCCCCCACCTTTCCCAGTGCCTCACAACCTAAGCCCTTATCAATGAACAAAATGCATGAACAGAAGAAGTGAATGAACAGAAGAGAAATCTAAATCAAATTAATATTTGGTGTGACCACCCTTTGCCTTTAAAACAGCATCAATAATTTGAGGTATACTTGTTTTTGAAGGAACTCGGCAGGTTGGTTGTCCAAACATTTTGGAGAACTAGCAACAGTTCTTCTTTGGATTTAGGCAGCCTCAAATGCTTCTGTCTCTTCATGTAATCTCAGACAGACTCGATGATGTTGAGATCTGGGCTCTGTGGGGGCCATACCATCAATTCCAAGATTCTTCTTTACGCTGAAGATAGTTCTTAATGACATTAGCTGTATGTGTTTGGGGTCTTTGTCCTGCTGCCCAAATTATGCATTTACAGAAATGCAGCCCCAAACTTGCAAGGAACGTCCACCATGTTTCACTGTTGCCTGCAAACATTGATTCTTGTATCACTCTCCTGCCCTTCCATGAACTGCCTTCTGCTTCAGCCAAATATTTCAACTATATTTTGACTCATCAGTCCAGAGAACCTGCTGTGTTTTTGTGCATAGTTGAGTTTGGCCTTGTTTCCATGTCGGAGGTATGGCTTTTTGGCCGCAATTCTTCCATGAAGACCACTTCTGACCACAGTAGATGGGTGTACCTGGGTCCCACTGGTTTCTGCCAATTCTGAGCTGATGGCACTGCTGGACATCTTCCGATTGCGAAGGGAAGTAAGCATGATGTGTCTTTCATCTGCTGGACTAAGTTTCCTTGGCCGACCACAGTCTACAGTCCTCAACGTTGCCCATTTTTTTGTGCTTCTTCAACAGGGCTTGGACAGCACATCTGGAAACCCCTGGCTGCCTTGAAATTTCTGCCTGGGAGACCTTGCTGATACAGTATAACTACCTTGTGTCTTGTTGCTGTTCTCAGTCTTGCCATGGTGTATGACTTCTGATATTAAACTGTCTACAGCAATCTCACCTTGAAAGCAGAGCTGTTCCTCACCCAGTTTTAACGCTCCCTACACAGCTGCTTTTGTTTCAGTTAATGATTGTGTTTCAACCTACATATTAAATTGATGATCATTAGCTCCTGTTTGGTATAATTGGTTAATCACACACCTGACTATATGCCTACTAAATCCCTGACTTTGTGCAAGTGTACCTAGAATAATTAATGCTGGTTTGAAGGCAAAGGGTGGTCACACCAAATATTGATTTCATTTAGATTTTTCTTCTGTTCACTCACTTTGCATTTTGTTAATTGATAAAAATAAACTATTAACATTTCTATTTTTGAAAGCATTCTTACTTTACAGCATTTCTTCACACCTGCCTAAAACTTTTGCACAGTACTGTATGACACACAAATTAAAGTTGAATCACTAGAAATTCTGGTGCATGCTGGTGATTTGAGATGACATCAGCTTCCGGTTATGTAACTATTGTACGAGCTGGTGGAATGAAGAGACAGACAACTTCTCTCTTTGACTAAATACTTCAGCTTAACTATTATAACTACTGTTACTGTAGAGTCATATGCTCATATGTCATATGCTGTGGAGAGTCATATGCTCATAAATGGTTAAGGACATTTTTTCTTTACTTCACTTCCATGCTTTTATGGGGTTAAAAGGAATAAGCTTGACTAACTGCATTGGAGTTTGTACAGATGGAGTTGGGACGATTATGTCTCTTGGGGGGAGAGGGGGGGAATGAGAGTTTTCTGCTGCTGTAGCCTATCCACTTAGAGGTTTGATAGGTTGTGTGATGCTCTTCTGCATATCACTGTTGTTATTTGCTTTACTGTCACCTTCCTGTCAGCTTCAACCAGTCAGGCCATTCTCCTCTGACCTTTCCCACTAACAACGCATTTCTGTCTGGAGAACTGCTGCTCACTGGATGTTTTTTTGTTTTTCACACCATTCTCTACAAACTCTAGAGACTGTTGTGCGTGAACATCACAGGAGATAAGCAGTTTCTGAGAAACTCAAATCACCCAACAATCATTCTACGGTCAGAGTCACTTAGATCACATTACTTCCCCATTCTGACATTTGGTCTGAACAACAGCTGAACCTCTTGACCACATCTGCACTCCCAAGATGATTTGGCAGTTTCCTTGTAGAATTATAGCCATTTAAAAATGTCATAACTTTTAAAGTGATGGCCCCTTAAAAAGGCTCATGGTCATTTGGGACAAATCGCACAAATCGACTCACAGACCTATGACATCCATCAGACGCCGCATGCGGACTTCAGGGTATGGGTCGTGGTCATTCTGTCGCCATACGTCGTCCACGGTGTCTCTGGTGCAGTCCACCAGCTCCATCGCATCAGCTAAAACCACACGGTCCAGGCTGCTATAATCCTTTGAAAACAGAGAAAGAATGATGAATGGACAAGCAGAGGCAAATTGAAAAGCGTGAAGAACTGAGCGCGAACTGGTACCTTCTCAATGGGCTGAAACAACTGAGAGAAATGGGCTGCCCTCTCTTTAATGCCCGTCTTCTCACCCAGCTTTGAGAGGTCTGCCCAGTACTGAAACTCATCATTAGGAGTCAGAATACCTACAGGGAAAAAAACATTCAAAGACATTCTGCAGGTGGCAAACTAGAAACACAAAACAATGAATATTCAGACATGAAAAATGTGTGATTACATGCTTTGGTATGCTCTTTATTTTTGTAATTTTGTCATTTTTCTGCACACTGCCACCATAATGAAGAATTTTTCCCAAACTAACACACTCTCCTGCAATCAGGAGTGTCGCATGGAAGCCTTTCGCTTCAGCAAACACACCATGAATCGCTGTCTGAAGACATACCCTTTCAAAATCAAGTGTTTAGGCCTGATAGTGAATGCAAATAGAGAATCCGAAGAAATAACATACTTCCTTTCTGTAGTAGTAGACCATGCTCATTAAGTAGTGAGATTGCCAAATCTCAGAAATATGAACTGAAATGTTTTATTATTGCATGTGCGGTGGCTCCTACCCAAGACATCATCCTCTTTGAAGCTTCTCTTTCCGGAATTTTCTGAGTCTGACCGCCTAACCACTGAGCCGAGACCCACCTCCAGGTCACTCAGCAAGCTCTGCAGCTTGGGGTCAAAAGTCTTGCTCCATTTTTCATCCTTACAAAAAATAACAAAAAAGCAGATTAAAGTTTTTTAAAGAAATAGTTAATTTTCTGTGTTTTTTATATTATTTCAGTTTAGGGTAAATATTATAGTGCAATGTTTGTAATATAATGTAATATTTCAAAACAAAAACAGAAAGCAAACTATGCCTTCAAAGGATTACATTGCTTCAAGACATTCTCGGAGAGGAAACTTCAGGAATTATAACCTGGTTTCTTTCAATCAGGATTCTGTAATCCTTGGAATCACTGAATGCACTCATCTCCTCCTGAAGATACATCAGTGAGCCACAATTACCTTTAGCAGTACTGGCGCAAACACTTGTCGCACGGCCTGATAGAGTGTGTTTACGGGGGACTCCAGCATGGAGGAGACCAGCACAGTGCTGTGGAGGTTGTCTTCTGTGATCACAGTGGGCCGTAGTTTGAAAAATACAAGTATCTTGTCTTTGCTGTCCCCACAATCAATCTAATAATAAGGAATATAGTACTTCAGCACAGTCACCAACATTTAGTACATTCATGAATTTCACTTTAATTTGCTTACATCTGTGAGTGTGATGCACTGAAATGTAGTGGATGCATCAACACAAAATACTGTACTGCGAGTTAGCTTGACAACTAAGTCTCCAAGTGTCTTGCCTTGTTTGACATATGCAGTTTGCTTCCAGGTTGGTATACTGAAAGCACATATTCATTCCCATCATCTAAAAAGTTGTTCAGTTCTCTGCAATCAGCTAATGAAGAGATGATTGGGTCTGAGGAAGTCTTCAGGCCAAAATAGTTCCCTGTTGTTGTAAGAATGAAGTGCTTGCGTGCGTCTTCCATGTCACTGTAAGGCATCTTTCCCTTCTCATATGCCAAGACAAACACAAATAATAATTTTAGACATATATAGACACAAATGCTCAATGTAAATGTATCACACTTGTGGCTAGCTCGCCTGAAATGAGTAACGAGTAACTACAGGTTAGCTTCTTGCTAGCTGACACAGATCCCAAGTAGAAACTTTTAACCAGCTATACAGTGCACTATAACTATAGTTAGCTACAAGCTAACTTGGCCATAATTGCCAAGTTCTAACTTAGATCAGTTAACTTGCTAACTAGCCAGCCAACCACGCTAGGTATAGCTAGTATCTGATACTTACTTTGTGCTTGCTAACGTTAGCTAGCTGCAAGTCAATCTAAATAAAACGAACAGTACACAAAGTCGCCAACTAGCTATCGTTAATAAAGCAATAAACACGTATGCAGTCAGCTAACTTAGCTAGATTGTTTCCAGGCTAGTTACCTAACGTTAGCTTGTTAAGCTCCTTAGCGAATATAATCGAATAAATAATATAGCTAGCTACGTTGCTAACATGCATCGTTTATATAGTTGCCAAATATTAGCTAGCTAGAGTTAGCCTAATTCCATTAGCTATGAAGTACCTAGAGCTAACGCTATGTATCTTCCGTAATTATATGAGCAGGGCAACAGCACAATAAAAGGCCAGTAAAGCCTGCCTCTAGTTATGCTGCTGCAAGCAAGACAACATACATGCGCAATTTTTTTTTTAAATATCATGCAACAAGATAACATATACTGTAGCTTGCTAAATGACTAGACAGTGAAGTTACATACTCTTGTGTTCCAGGGAAGCTGACGTTGTTACCACTGCAACAACGTAGCCACACTGATATTCACAATTGTTTCTAGTGTGCTTTATCTACGTAGTTTTACTAAAAGACTTTACGTACTATATCAAGTCATTTTTATCATTCTTAATGGATTAAGTATCATTACATCTCACAGTAGCTTTTTATACGTTCCTCTTTCTCAAGAATTGCATTCCACTGAGAAAAAAAGGAAGTATTAATCTACCAGGGTACCAAAATTTTACAAATGACCTTTCACTGACATTTATGATGGTTGCGGCATTTCCTGACAGTGCTGAATATGTAATATATTTTCCAAATGTATACTAGGTAAGCAATAAACAAAATGTTATATACTGTATAACAATAGCATTTAAAGTAAAGTGTTGGATTGTTCACAAACATTGATCAAAGTGTAGAATCATTGGGATATTTATTCTGCTGTGTGTTCCTTTAGTTTACATTGTTTCAGAGGAATGTACTCTGACAGAGGTCTTTATTGGTTAGATTTATGATGGCTGTTGCTTGCTAAGCTGCTAAACTGGCGTTGTTTCCTGTTTTTGCCAGCAAGGGGAATTCCCCTTAAAATAACCGCATACTTTTGGGTGGGTATCATTAAAAGAAATAAGTACATATGTTTCTATTTGTAACCTTTGCATGGAATTCCCAATTTATTAAATCCATTCAGCTTCGCATTCAGTAATTTTAGAAATATACAAAACTGTAGGTCAAATACAGTGGGCTCCAGAATGATTTTTATAATTATTATTTTTAAATAAAAATATAATTTGTTAATTAGCTTTTATCCAAAGTGACGTACAGTTGATCAGACTAAACAAGGGACAATCCCCTAAGGACCTTGCTCAAGGGCCCAACAGCTGTGCGGATTGGATGGTGGCTACACCGGGGCTTCTGGGTTCTAGTCAGATTCTAGTGTCTAAGCTACAGGCTGCCCACAAAATATACTGTAGACTAAAAAAATTATACAGCAAAATTATAAGGGTTGTCTTTGTGTCACCCTTCTAAAGAGTGTGTTGAAATGGAGGTGCCATTTTATGATTTTCTTTTTGAGACTTAAAAATAGACATACCAATGCAATGTTCATTAATAGGACTTTGGGCCACTACATGTGGCCAGTACAACCTGAACACTTTTGGAGCATAGTGCATCTGGAGTTCTGCCATAGGAATACATCACAATTAATGAATGTGGAAATCAATGCCTTCTCAGGCCTCCTCATTCTTTTGATCCCAATCAAGCATTAACGGGTTATTCTGGAATGACACCTGAGAGAGACTTTCTTTACTGGCTTTCTGCTAAATACCAGAATGATTTAGCAGAATAATACTTCATAGATGAATAATGTCAGTATCATGACAGTATCATGATCAGTATCAAGCCGTTAATGCTCTGTGGACAGGAGCAAGTGAAAGTTCCCTTCTCTGCATGAATTAATTACTTTAACTTGATGAATATTCAAATAAGCAATTGATATTAGGGCCCACTTTAGGGAATGCTATGAACTGTGCCCTACACCAGTATGGCCCTGGCACAACCCATCCCTGTTGAAGCACTGTTGTGTTTCTATTCTTTTGTTCAGTGCCTGTTGTGTACTAATCATACAAATCTATGAAAAGCAACTTACAAGTAAAATGCATTATCAGCTTATTGATCCATATTAATATCTGAACCTTGCACTGTGCTGCTGTGCTGTTGTGCTGTCACATCATGCTGGATACTAGTCAGGAGGGGGTACTGGCAGGGGGCATTCATATGATCCCAGACTGCCTAGGAAGTGAGCCTAAACAGAGAAACAAAGTGCAGTAAATAAGTGAGTAATGTCTCACGGACCACTCACAGATACTTGTGACTCCTTAGATTTGGTTTCTAGGATTTAAAGAATTATGACGTACAGAGGAGCCTACATGCCCAATGTTATTAAATGTCAAAATAATGTGTACTTTTAGAGGCTGCATTAAGAAATGAAATGTGACTGAAAAGTTATATCTATGTCTCCAATGTTGCAATTGTGATTTCAGGTGAATAATCCCAAAGTGAATTCTTAGAGTTATGGGGGAAGTAAAGATACAATTGGCTCTTAATTGCCCAATGTTTACACTGCGGCAACACAAAATGTCAGATATGGGGACTTTCAGCTGTCCTGAGTATAGAAGTTCCACCTTCTAATTGCCAATGTGTTTATCATGATGAGAATATCAGTGCTTCATGTTACACACATTCAGTCTGCTAGGGCCCTGTTCACAGGAACCAGGAAATCCCACAACTCTCCCAGATACCCTATTGGTCTTGGCTGTCTGCCATAATGGATGGAGGTCGTTTGACTGAAAGGCTCTATTAAGCATGCATCACAGGCATCAGTCAGCATTTCCCTTCAGCAACAAATCACAAATATTTTCAATCCAATACCACTGTTAATTTAAATTAGTAGTATTTAAATTATATGAATTTTGTATAAATAAATACCTTGAAGTGGATATTTCATTCAGAATTAACACAATTAAATCACAAGATGAAATTTACCATAATCATTTAGATCAAGCCTGCACTCCGTGATTGCCCTGGGCGGGGACATACGTTTGAGTGTTATCAATGGTGCTGCAAATAAGCTTCTATCCATCAATTGTCATTTAGTGTTTTGAGTGTTTACTCAATGCACTCCTTAATATATTTTTTAATGAACTAACATTAAAAAAGTTTGCCTCAAGATTATATGATTAACATGATAACATGATTTATTTTTGTGAATTTCCTGAAAGCTAGTGGAATAGCATTGAAATGTGAAAGTCCTCCAGTGGCATAGCAGCAGGCTAATGTTAACATTTCTGTTATTGAGCAATGTTTCATGGTTAACCGTGTAAAACTGAGTCAAGCACCAATTGTCATGTGGCCTCTGACTGAAATTCCAAAATCTCTGAATACTGTGGGCATGTGATCTTGCCATGTCTTCAATCGTTGAAAGAACAGGAACAGTCATCAACAACATGTGACAAATCACAGTGTCATCATTAGCTTCTTTATGCGAACACAGCATATGAGAATACTTTTGCCAAAGGCCACAAGGCCTCTTTATAGAGTCTGGATAAAGATTACATACTGTATAGTTACATGCCAAATATGCTTACATAGAGAAACAGTGTTGACAACATGAAAGGCTGTAACCGGGAGGAAGAACCTTCCCTTTATGTCCAGTGTTCCTAACTCTCCTGTGCCCAGTCTGCAACCATTTAGATAGATAGATAGATAGATAGATAGATAGATAGATACTTTATTCATCCCGAGGGAAATATTTATTTCCTTATATTAGTACATTACATTAATTTGAAAATTCAAAACATTTAAAAATTTTAAATGTAAGTTCTGTTCAAGTATACCAGTTTTCTGAATAATAACTGTGATATGTGTTCCTTCATTCAGCGTCCCATTCAATCCTTGGTTTTTAACAAACTCTAGCTATGATTAACAAAGCAAAACCTACTATGGTTTAAGGATGTGTTGGGATGGCCTTCAATGATGTAATAGACACAGCATCAATTTGCATTATTCTCCTTTCTCATGTAGCTAATATCAGATTATGCAACCATTTATGCTGCTAGGCATGTGACCTCATCTTATCTGGACATATGACCGCTTCTCAACTTTGAGGACATGCATCAGTTCCAGATTATTGAGATAATTTGAAGGTATGGTCAACATTTCATACTGGAATACCTTCTGTAAATTCTAGTTAAAATAATTACAATCTTTTATGTGAACAATCTTTTATGTTTATGTCATTTGTTGAAGTTTTTAGCACCCAGATGCCTATTCACAAAAAATCATTTTATTGAATGTTATTTTGGAAATCTTGAGTCAAACTATTATTTAGTTTTGTTATCTTTATATAGATGCATTTAGCTTGAGCAGGTTCCTCACAATGTGGAATGGTTTCGAAAAATGCGAAAGACAATAGATCATTTGAGAGCTTGTATTGCATAATCAAAATGAAAGCAGTTAATTCAAGTTACTTCCTGATGTAAAAACCCCACCTCATACGTAACAGAAAACTACACGATTTATTCTGCAGTTGGGGGAAAACACTGTATTTGATCATGAACAGTCATGGCATGCAGACTGGTGAGTAGATATGCTCTTTAAGAAATGCTGATCATTTTAGTTTAGTTTAGTGTTAAAATGGTATCTTTAAAGTCTTAGTCTGTGTAGTCTCTTAGTCTCCCTAGCTAAATGCCTTGGCTCTCATTGGCATGTTTAGATGCAAGGCATGATTTGAAAATACTGAGTATTCTGCAAACTCCCAGAAATGAATTCTAGAGAGGTTTTGGAGGCATGTGTTTATGGTTTTATGTTTTAAAGAGCATTTAAATAAATATTTTTGAGATTTTGATGGTTAAAAATTTTACATACATTTATTTAACATTGCCTCATCCTGAATCAGTACCCAATAATAGAAGCACTTAGTTTTTGCAGCTCTGATAGTACCACACAACATCAGTGTCATTTTAATTTTGCTTTCTGTGGAAAGCTCCTTGTTTTCTTGGAGTTACAGTAATTTCAAAACAACATTCCAATTCTACCCCATTTTACTCCATGATTTACTCTTTTTGTTGAGTTGTGGGATAAAGCTGGTTTGATGAAGTAGCTGAGCACACAATCCACAAGACAAAAAGCTATTTATGTCTCAGATAATGTTGCTTTACTTGTTTTGCTTCAACTGCGTGTGCTTGTATACTCTTGTTGTGACTTGCAATAGCCTGTGTCATGTTTTGGGGATAGTAGCCTTTCTAATAGATTAAACGGCGTAACATTTTTTTAAATCTTTGTGCAGAGTTATTTGCCAGACAGAACCCATTGCAGTGATGAGACACTTGGTGGGATATTCTTAATAGTTGCCAAATATGGATGTTAGAGACCTATGAGTCAGGCAATTATTTCCTCCATGAGAGGTATGACTGGCCATGTAAAATGTAATCTTTGCATGCATAGTCAGCCATGCATGGCCACACTTTCAGAGGTGGTGCCTGCAGGGTATGCGCATAGAACTATCTTTCTGCTGGCAGCAGGTACAGCAGTTTCAGCTCTCCACTTCATTTTCAGCACAGGTGGATTTCCCCTCAGTCAGGGTGTGTGTGTTATAGTAACAGAAGCCAAAATGCATGCATACACACATACACTTATATTTCTGGGCTTGTGTTCATGTATAAGAAATGTATCCAGGAATCTTTATGTTTCTTACAGAGTCTGGTGATGTGTGCGACTTTCTGCTGCTTGATGTAAGTATATAATAACAGACATTATTTATGAAGTATGTTGTGAAGCAATGTAGAGCACTGTAAACTGCTTCAAGCTGCAAGTTTCCCTTGTACATCACAATAAGTGTGTTCAATGTGTTTTGTTTGTATTCAAGATAATATCAAAATGTCAATTGAACAGCACATTGAATTATTTTCACATAATAGCACTTGGCACATAAAATAACACATGCGACTAACTTGTAGGCTAATGCTTAAGGTGGTTGAGCTAACATAATATGAAATTATTATAGTATTTATTCCATCACATGTGAGTGTGTCTCCAATGCTGTGACTAATTTTCTTCCCATTATTTTCAGATGTAGATCGATGTCCTATTACTCTCAGAACACAAGTAAGTCCCATTACCTCATCAGTATCTTACTATATGTGCCTAATTTTATGTACTTATATTCTTATTTCACTGGTACAGTGTATAGCCATTTGGCTGTGCCAGGATTAGCTATCAAGCTATGTCATCTGTTTTTGTAACTGTAATGATTAACTTACCAATTGCTTTTAGAAAGAAAGTGAAAAAATACAAATCCAGTGTATCTAATATGTGATCTGTGATTCAGTATTTGAATATTTTCACCTATCACTGGCTTATGTACATTCTTCTTAATTGAGAAGTACACTTGTGCATTCTATCACAATGCTCCCTGGATAAGTGTGTGGGGGTGGGTGTGTTCTGGAAAACGAGGGATGTATCAAACTTGTTCGGTTTTTTGAATGAATAGAGTAAAAGGGAATTGGGGAAGTAATAAAAGGAAGCCTCACGGTGAGGAGCCCTGTCTCTTGTTGTGGCCACTCTCCCCCAACTCAAGAAGCTAGATCATGACTTCGAAAGCAAAAGAAATGAGCGTTCTACTCCTACACTTCTCCCCCGTTAAGCTGGGGAACCCCTGCTGACTCAAGCCCTTAGTCCATGCACTGTGCTTGAGACGGGTACGTGGGGGTTGGACCCAAAATGCAAGACTCAGACAAAGAGATGACAAAGTCCCGTCAGGGCTTCATTCGGGAAATGTTGAATTCGTTGAAAATATGCAAAGTTCATACACATGTAATCCAGCCAAAACCAAAAGTACAGTACTGAGGGAGAAGGCAGTCTCGTAATCGGTACACCATGCAAAAAGTCCAGCAACCAGGAAAGCTGTCAGCGGGGCAGTAGTGTAGACGGACGGTTGGCAGGCTTGGAGTCGAAGGCGGTGCAAGAGTCGAGACCGAAGTCCGCTCCGCAGGACAAAAGCAGAAAGACAGCAGGCAAGAGTTTGTGGTACAGGCAGGCAGTGGTCAACGAAACAAAAGTCAATAACTTTAAGCGGTATAACGATAAGCAGGCTTGGCTCTTAACAGGAAGACAATGGCTTGACAAAACGCTCAAAAATGCACTGACGAACAGGAGGCAACAATTTCGCGAAGACATGATGTGAACACTAAGCTTATATGCGCTTATATGCAGATGTAGACAGGGGCAGACCATTAGCTTGAGAGCAGCATGCGAATGGAAATCAGGTGTGGAGGATTGACAAGTTAAGATAATCAGTAATCGTTAGTAATAAACCTATCCTGACTTAGCGTTAGTAAATTAGTAAATGACATGCACGAGAAACGTAAGGTAAACATGAACACATGGTTAGAATGTTAGTATAACCCAATCCTGATCTAACGTTAGTAGATTAGTAAGTAGACACGAGAAAATGAAACAGTTAGGGAAGCGTGAGTGACAGAAAGGGAGAGAGAGAAAGCATGAACGCAAGGATTGTGGAAAGACACGAAAAAGTGTATGTCAATCAAACAGGAAACGTAACATGACAATGAAACGTAACAAGAAATAAAACATAAAAACTAACATAATACGTGACATGACAATAAAATAATTAAACATGAAACGTGATACACAGAAAAAAGAAACATTACATTATTGGCAGACGCGCTTATCCAGAGCGACATACAGTTGATTAGACTACGCAGGAGACAATCCTCTCCTGGAGCAATGCAGGGTTAAGGGCTTTGCTCAAGGGCCTTAACCCTGCGGATTATATTGTGGCTACACCGGGATTAGAACCACCGACCTTGCAGGTCCCAGTCATTTACCTTAACCACTACGCTACAGAAACACAAGGGGCAAAGTAAAAGAACTAACAAGACACATTTATACGATGATGACTAAACTGACACACATGGGATACAATGATGACTAAACTGACACACAGGTGAACTAACCAAAACACTAAGTGAAATAATAATCAAGAATCAAGCAAAGAACTCAAGAGAATGATAAATCAACTAATCAGGGAATGGAAACTAATAAAACAATCAGGGGAAAGAAACCACCGTACACTGTGCCACCTGAGTTGCGTTAAAGATCGCAAACGTTAGCTAACGTTTGCCAGCATAGTCAAACTTGTTTCTGTTAGTCACAAAGCTAAGTATTTGAAAAGATACTTCCGACAAGGAAGATGCAATTTTTGAACAAAAGTTGACGATTATTTGGCTGTTATAATGCACTTTAACATAGCTTCCAACTCTCACGCTTTCGGCGTAAGACACACGCATTTGCCTGTTTTCACACGCACATGCAAATGCGTGTCTCACGCCGAAAGCGTGAGAGTTGGCAGCTATGCTTTAATCAATGTAATATGTGTTCTTACCTTAAAAAAAATAAATCACAGATAAGCAACGAATCAGCTAGCTGGCATTGTTAAATTCATTTCTATTCAAAATGCGAACTAAATGGAATGTTGTAAAATCGTTCAACAATAGCTGTTTGCTGCAAACCGTTCGCAGTGAACGTTCGCTGTCTTGAACGCACATCTGATTTCACAAATTATTTTACATGCTTTGTTCAGATAATGAGCTAATTAGTGAAAGCACGTGGTGTAGCACGGTTGAAGTAAATGCCAGCAGACACTGCGGCAGGACTTGGAGTTGAGTAGGCTGAACTACGGTGCTGACTGGCAGCGCAAAACCATGACTGTGACATCTACAGTTGTGTGCTTGAGCGAAACAGACATGGGTCATATTACCTATTTGAAATGTCTTAACTGGTCAAATTTGAAAACACACCTAATTTTCACAAAATGTTATTGATCCATGCTTGGTCTGTAGTATACATTTGTGTGTAGCTATACATCACATACTCTCCTGAGATCAGGTCATGCTGCAGCTGAATATATCTAAAGATTACTGGTTACCATTCTGTTATCCAGCATTAGGAACAGGAGTCCATTCTGACTCTCCTCCATTTTTATCTGCTGGTTGTGGTTGCCCATCCTTACTCTACCACCCCTCCCACTCTAGCCCAGGAAGTCCAAGCTGAGGTTGGAGGACGAGTGCGTCTCCCCTGTAATCACCGAATCCAAGGAAATGTTACATTGATCTACATGCAGAGAACCCATCCTCTTGCATTTGTGAATGGCTACCATCACCGGAACGATGTCAAGCAGAACAAGATGTTCATAAACCGCACTGTCTTGGGCCCCTCCATGGCGTGGGTGGATCTGTTGGATGTGAGGGTGAATGATGAGGGAGTGTACCACTGTGTCCTCGTAGACGGAACCACAATAACAAAAACTCTCACCCTGTATCTGAAAGTAAGAGGTAAGCAGTGGGTCCTGCTTGCTGTAAAACTTGCATACAGTGAGAGGTGATCGGCTTCTACTGTTCAGATCCTCAGAGAGGAGCAGACATGGGTGTGTGGCTCTGTAGTGTAATAGGCAGAGAGCAGTCTTTAACTATAAGCATCTGCCAGCAACTTTTACCAATATAAGTAGTGTATGAATCAGGTGTGGCAATGATAGACTTAAAATGAATGATGAACCAGCAATATGCTGTAATGATTCTTCTTGTGTAATAATGGCACCAATCAGTGAATTGATATATGTGTTCTGATTTAAGCATTTTATTACATTTGCTCATAGTGGTTGTACTGATAGCCAGTTTAGCTCAAGTGATGACCAGCTGACTTCTCATTACATAACAGGACAATGAAAACAGTTGCCCATGTATCATAGGTTTAAGGCCCTGTGAAAATGCCAATGCTTTAAAAAGAACTCCAGGCTTATCAGCTTCTATGGTGTTTACCATCCGCAGCCAACTACAGTGCTCCTGTGGTGACGGTTACTCACAGCAATAAGAGTGTTTGTGGCGGGAGCTGTCTGGTGACCTGCTCCTCTTCAGGGGGCTATCCCAACACAAATGTGACATGGACCTTCCAGCCCCAGACAGCCGGGACCCAGGGGATGGAGCTGAGCAGGATCAGTGAGCAGAACAATGTCACGGGGCTTTACACCGTCTCCAGCAGCATCTTCATCAACTGCTCCCAACTGCTTAACATAACGTGTACAGTAGGGGGCGTTGTGTCACAGCAAGAGGAAATCTGTGAGTACTGACCTCATTGTTTTAGATTGTCAGAAGTGTTGAAGTTATATTTTCAGAGTGATATCCTCTTACGGTTATATCTTCAGACTAGTGTGTTTACCTATACTGCTGCACTCAGACTAGAGGAGCCATATTTCCCTGGCCCACACTTCATATTTCAGCCCCTAAGCTACACCTGGCCAGATTTTTCCTGTGTGTAAGAGGTGAGAGAATACAAATAAAGACAATAGCATTCTGTTGGACCCAAGAGTTAATAGTTCCATACAGCTTGCACCACACAGAGTAGTTCCATACAAACGTGTCTCCCTCTAGCTTTTCAGGATAGCAATTGTCAAGACTTGTGTTTTCAACCAAAACTTTTCTTGCTAAAACTTTGCCACAGGTAACATTTCTGCGAATGACTCCTTCGACTGGGTTGTAATCACTGCCACAGCGGTTACAGCCACCATGTTCACCCTTGTTCTAGTAATCCTGGTGAAGCGGCTGAAGGCCTGTCCAACCACTGACCCCCCAGGTATGAATATCCATATGAGCGCAAGTCACAGTGGCATTTATTACAGTACCTGTGCTACAACAACACTCTCAAATGGAATGTCCACAGTAGCCAAATGTGTATTGAGTTATAAAATGCTTCTCAGCCATTAACTCAAACAAAGGTTATTTTGATTTAAAATCTGATAGGGCTGACAGCAAATTTGTTTATTTCTTCCAGATGAAGAAACCGGAATAGAGGGCATTGTGAGTATTGTGTTTTTGTACACTCTGAAATTAATTCTGAATTCAAATCCACTAAAAAAAGTTGTAGTTCCGAAGCTAATATTTGATGTGTGCATGCATATGGATAGTATTCAATTACTGTGTATGCCAAATTTGAATATGAATGTGTCAAGCAATTATAAGTCACACTGAGTGTATGTGAAGTCATTTCAATTGAATTTGCATTATATTTTCCTTTACATATAACTGGATGTGTGAGTACTTAAATACCTAAAAGTTGTCCATGCACACAAATTAAATGAAGAAATAATTTGGCCTCACGGAGCTGACTATCTGGTCAGCAAATGGAGCATATATAGCATGTTGTGCAACATCTTAAGTGATAGCCGCCCGCACTACCTCAGTGAGCTGGTAGGGGTGTGGAAACAGGAGGAATGAATGCCTTATCTCTGCCCCTTCTGCCCTGTGTCAGTCTCCAGGCACCCCCCTGGCGGGGGACAGATGAGCACAGCGGACTCAAAAAGGAAGCTAATGCCAATACAGACATGGGATGAAAGAGGACTGCACTACACTCATTCATATTTTATCTGTCATCTTTGTTCTTAGTCATTTTCCTAATGAAATGCCAACCTCGACCATGTCTGGACGTTATCACAAAAAAGGAAACAGTTCTCTCCGTTGTTGTGGAATGTACATGAATATAGTATCACTGACCCATCATATTCTCGATTCTGATGTGACTCCTCATAATTGTGCCTTTCCCCTACATGATTGTTTCCTATGGCAAACATTACAGTATTCTTATGATTTTTTACTATACATTTGGCTTTAGATAGTTCCTCGCTACTGTCTTTATATCTTTATACGATTAAACATCTGTAAATTGTTGATTTACCTTTCTCTTGCAATTATTTGTATTTTTTAAATTTATTTAATAAAATTAAATAATTTATGTATAATTGTCTCATGTAAAGTATATAGCATATAGACATTGTGCTTAATATATCTGTATCAAAAAACATAATTCTGTTCCAAAAAATTAATTCTGTACCAAACTCGCAGCCATAGAACTTAACCACTAGAGGGAGTCATTGGCAAGTATAACAAGGTGAAGCAAGTAACACCAATTTGCAATGATCCACAACACATAGCAGGCATATTAAACAAATTTAGATGCACATAGAATTATTTATTTATGTTTTAAGATTTTCCAATGAGTGAAAGATACACACTCCTTTTGGCACAGAGAAAAATTATTCCAATCTCTACCTAGTTCTAGCCTGCGGATGTGTATATGCTTATGGAAAGAATCAAGACACAGCACTTTGGACACCAAAAAAAGTTTAATTTCTGTTCTTCTGATACAAAAGCAATCTTAAATAACAAACATATTTTTGAGTTGAATTTTTACAAAGATAAATTAGCACTTTATGATACATTTACAACAAAACACCAGTTCTTTCACAAAAGGTTTTAAAGTACTTTCTGGAATCCTGGGACAGGAGTTTTTAGAATCTACAGTTTATTCTACTCTGGCACCTTAAAGTTGATGAAAAAATAGATTTCTTCTGAAAGTCATACATTCAAAGGACAGAGAGAAGGCCTCAAAACAATACCTTACCTTCCTGACCTGAAAAAACCATGAGTCCTAGAAAGAGCTTATTTATTTTGTAATTTTTGTCAATTGTTTTCTTTTACAGAGAATGGTTGTTCTTTATTTATTTTGTGTTATACAATACACAGTCTGTACTCTAGAGTGACATCCTAAGTGATTAAAATACCACTGAGGAAAATCAGGAAGCTCTGATGGATCATGACAAACTGCTTGTTTAGAACCACGCACAACTCTGCTCATGTGATGGCCAGTGTGTGTGTGTGCGTGGGTGCACACATGTCTGTGTGTGTGTGTGTGCGTGTGCACATGTGTGTGTGTGTGTGCACGCGTGTGTGGGTGAGGTAGGACTCATGGGGAGGAGGGTCATATATATATATATATTTTTTTTTTTTTAACTGTGCCTGATAAGATTAACTTTTCTAAACAAAACTAGAATTTCTAAATAAAAAAATTTGGATAAAAAATGCATTAGATTTCTAAAAAACAATTCATTTATGGCCAAGGTATTTGATTAATAACTTCAAAGCTTAAGAGTGTCTAGTGGATATTTCCCAAAACCACTACAGAAACAGGCATGAAACCCTCCACTTACGACCACAAATGCTCTTATTTTAATCACCAGTAACCCGTTCTATGTATTAAGGAGTAGAAACCAAAGCTAGCCGAGGTTTCCCAAGCTCCTCTGAGAGGTCTTGCACAAAGCTGCCGCGCAGCTCAGAAATACCACAGTTTAATAAGCAGCACCAATCTCTCATTGACCCAGGCCATCCCCAGCCCTAAGGCACAACACAAGCACTCCTAAATAATCTCTTCATAGTGCATTCTTTTCAATGTGGCTGCACGCCACGCATCGATCTATGTAACATCCGCACTACAATCGTCCAGTGTAAAGTTACTTTAAAAAAACAAATACTTCAGAAATGCATAAGATTGGTATAGGGAGACTGCTACATAAATGAAGTTCCACTGCTGGTGGCTACTGAGGGGCTGACCTGGCTGTGCCCCACTCACCCGTACACCAGTGGCTCCAGGCCGGCCACAGACCCATCCCGGGAGGGCCGCGGCGGGCCAGAGTCGCTCACTGTCCACCATAGCCCTTCTCGGTAAGGCACTGTCAGTAACTGCAGGCCACACCCCACACAATATGGCCGTGGCATCCCCTCTAAACCAGAGTCTCTAACCTACTTCCTCCAGGGCCTGGTGTCCACCCAGCTCCACAGCTCTGTCCGTGGCCCGGCCTACCCACGCTCAGGTCGGGGAGAAATGTTTCTGAAAAGCTGCTCTGCCCCGCCACACCGCCAGCGTCGGGAAACCTCCCACCCGAACTCCTCAGTTCCTCCCCGCCACACCTCAAACCACCGTCTCGTTTCCCTTCACCGGCTTAATCCAGCTGTCCGTCCTTTTCTCCCTCTTTGTCCTGCTGGAAGCCACCAGCCGGTTGGAGCACTTCTGCCACGTGTGCAGCGTCTTGGCTGACCAGATCCACATCCCGGAGGTGATGCCCACCAGCAGGGACATGAAGATCTTCAGCATCTCCACCGCCAGGTACGAGTCCCGGGCCGACTGCTTGAAGTCGCCCCAGTTGGAGATCTGGTAGAAGTAGCAGGCGATGACGCAGGTGGCCGGCACGGTGTAGAGCACGGAGAAGACCCCGATCTTCACCATCAGCCGTTCCAGCTTGTCCGTCTTGGTGCCGTCCTTCTGCAGGTTGGAGCGGATCTTGAAGAGCGCCACCAGGCCGGCGGCGATGAACAGGGTCCCGATCACCAGGTAGGTGAAGAGCGGGGCCACCACGAAGCCCGTCAGGGCGTCCATGTGCTGGTTGCCCACGTAGCACAGCCCCGTCAGGTCGTCTGCGTCCACCAGCCGCATGATGAGGATGACGATGGTTTTGACGGCCGGGATGGCCCAGGCGGCGATGTGGAAGTAGGAGCTGTGCATCTCGATGGCCTCGTGACCCCACTTCAGCCCCGCCGCCAGGAACCAGGTGAGCGTGAGGATCACCCACCAGATGGAGCTGGCCATGCCGAAGAAGTACATGAGGAGGAAGACGATGGCGCAGCCCGTGTTCTTCAGCCCCTCCTGGATCAGCACGGGCACGGCCGCCTCCTCCAGGTCGCAGGAGATGCGCTCTCGGCCCACCGTCAGCCGCACGATGAAGGCGATGCTGTAGATGTTGTAGCACATGCTGAGGAAGATGATGGGCCGCTCGGGGTAGGAGAAGCGCGAGGAGTCGATGAGGAAGGTGAGCACGGTGAAGGTGGTGGAGATGAAGCACAGCACGGCCCAGGCCGCCATCCAGATGTCGGTGAAGACCTTGGCCTGCCGGCGGTACAGGCCGGCGTCGTAGCCGCACTGCAGCACGCAGCTGAGGCTGCGCTTCACCCAGGCGTACTGATCCGGCCCGGAGCCCAGCGTGTGGCACTCCTCCTCCATGGGCTGCAGCGGCAGGGTGCGGATGGTGTGGTAGGCCGCGTCGTCGTCCCCGGGCCCCTCCATGCACATGTGGTTCTGGTCGTTCTGAGGGGGGAACAGGCTGCAGTTCAGCACCTCGGGCCACACGAAGCCGAACTCCGTCAGGACAGGGAGGCACTTCCGCTTGACGGACAGGCACATGCTCCCGCAGGGGCCAATGGGAATGGGGACCTTGTCTGTGCACATGGGGACATACACCGAGCACAGGAAGAACTGCGGGGGAGAAAAAGAGAAGTTAGACACGGGCAGTGAAAAGACTTTAAAAAAATAAAATGTACTCACAATCATGAGGTTTTCTGTTATAATTCATGAGAAACAGTCGCGCAGTATGCGTCACACACAGTGAATTTACTTTCATTATAAATGTACCTCTATCAGACATAAGAAAAATATATACATCTCACTGTGGGGGCAGGACTAGTTTTGAAATGGCTTGAGATATTTTGATATTCAAAATTACATATTAGAGTGAAGAAAAAATATTTAAATATCACCTTGTTACAAAAAGGTATTCATAGTCCAGTCACATTCAAATTTATCACAAAATGAAAGCAAAATTCTTGGCATCACAACATAATATCTAATTTTATGATATTAACTGTTATGAAATCTATGTACTTAAAATGATGCTCAGAGACAAACATTAAGAATATATGCTCATGAGAACATTCAGATTAATCACATAGGAGTTACACTAAAGATGCATTGTTACTGAACGTTTGAAAGGTAATCTGCAGGGTGTTTTTTTCTGCTCGAGAGGAAATGTCGGATTTTCACCGCGGTCACTTTGGCACACATTTCCAACCGCTAAAGGAAATTATAACATAAATTTAAACATGTTCGGTAATCCCAGTATTTACAGACTACTGGTATCAAGCAGTATGAAGGGAAGAATAAGAATATGAACAATTTAACAGTTGGAATTCCTAATTTTGCAAAAACTAAACGTAATCCAATACAGAGCTACGCATTCGTCAATGATACGCAAAATACACTGAAAGTTTGTAATATGTTGGCGTTGTTGCATAAATGATAGTATTTTCAGTATTTTGAGTTCAGGCATCAATTATGAAGGTAATAAATGATTAAATGGGTAGGCCTAATTTGCCCAAATATGTTAATAATAACGCAGGTTCGTTCCTGTCGATGCCCAACGATAAGCTACGGCATATAACCGGTCAAGTGACAGGAGTGAATTAAATTTACAGTAAACAAGCTGCTAACCTTTAGCTGACTGGAACACCCATACTGGATAAGCGGGGTAAAAGTTGTTAATTGTAGCTCTGCGTCCGACTGTAGCACATTCCCGACAAGATTGGGCATCTTTGTAACATTGTATCCTAAATCCTGACACATGGATATCCTGATCGGGTCGCAGGTCATTTCTTCATCGTCCCCAAAAGCATGCGCGAGCCCCAGGTGACTGTGGAAAACCATAAGAAAAAACGCCACGATATCCAAAATGGGAATCCAATGCATTTTCCCACTCCGATGTAAATCCAAATGTCCAGAATTTGGTCCCGATGTTCAGCGGTCCTGCTTTGCCAACCAAGTTTTTCTGTGCTTCCCCGCACAGCTAAGAAAGACTAGAGCAGAACTGGTAGACCAAACAATTCTGTAACGAGTTTCAAATGTGCCCGGCAAAATGTGGCGCTTGACTAAAAAAACACAATTATTTTGTTGCGTTAAAAGACGTTAGCTTTAACGCGGAAAAATATGAAAACTTTTTTGGACTTCTTCTCAAGAGGTGCCTGCTTCGCGGACTCCCCTGATCCGCACACCATCTGCAGCACTGACAGCAGCTTCAGAGTCTGCGGGCTCTCCCCCAGCCTACTTTGGTAAAGAAAGCGCTCTAATTGACTCACCCAGTAAAGTCCAGCCAATCAGAGAGCAATGATCAAATACAAGGGCGGAACTTGAGTGGACTCGAAGAAAGTAATCCTTTCTGTATTCTCTTCTCCAGTGCGGGGAATGTTTTAAACAAGCATCTGTCTACTCGAATTAGCTTTTAATTTACCATACTTAAAATAGTTACGCTGTTGCTCTTATGTGCATGCTTCTAATCGAACAGGCTAGCTTTTGTAAGAACACGAAAAACCCAATCATTTGTAATGCCTGCATGATTGTGCTTCTACAAGTTCTCTACCGGGGTTTAAATTTGTGTTTGTTTTTGTTTACCTTTCTTCCCTGACCTTCCAATCACCCCAGATCCCAGTTTAGATACAAGACAGGTATTTGCATTCCTGGGATGCCCCACCACCTTACACACTGCGTGAATGCATTTGTGTGTTTGTTTGTGTGCGGTGTGTGTTTTGTTTGTGTGTATGGAGGAGCGACTGAACTAATTTTCCTCAGGAGAACCGATGAAAATGTAAGACAGTATTTGCATTTCTCGAGCAAGACATTCAGAAATAAAAGGGGCAATTATTTGCCATAATAAGGAGTCTGCCTCTTCCTCCCTGTCATTCTTGATTGATTGGCCCTCCTATCACTCCAACCAAAGGTCAAAGAATGATTCATTACAAAGTTTCAAAACAAAGAGCTGAGGGCAATATGATGTGAAGGGAGCTTTACTTCTAAGCAGGCAATGTTACTAAAAAGTTCCATTAAATGTTGCATGGAATTGTATGGAACGCACATAGTTTAATCGATTTAGGAGATATCTTTGTACTATACAATGCAATCCACACCATTTTGGCTACACATACTGTACATGTCGGCAGAGGGGGCATGATTTATGATGGGTATGTAACAACAATTCAAAATTAATTAATCTTGAGACAATTATCTGAATAATAAATAGGCAAGTAATCCCAAAGTTTTCCCTAAATTATCTCACACTATTTAAATTGTTTTTACATGAAGTGAGAAGATATAGCAGGCTGAATGACTTAATAATTAGTGAAGACACAGAGAGCAAAGAATAAGCTATTTACTCAGAAATGTGACAATAAATCTTTGTATATTAGAAAATGCTGCATAATAGTCAGTCATATAAAAAATAATACTATCACAAGATCTCCAATAGCTCTCTGAATAAAGGCATGTCTATAGCCTGTGATGTGCTTATTTAACACATAACTAATAGTTTGATTCTAAAGGAGGTTTTTTTAAATACTTTTTACCCAACTCACTGATGTGTGAAAGTGGTGTAGAAATGGCTTGTGAAATGTGTGTTCTATGAAAGATGTATTTGTGGAATGTGCCTTTTTCCCAAATTTAAATTTGACGGTGAAGCATTTTCATAGACCAAAAACACCCGAGTATTAGCACAGCTGCTTATTCAGATGAGGGGCAGCAGATGGTATATTTGGTATTGATACAGTTTTATTAAATCACACTGCAAATGACCTCCCTCACTACCACAGGAAGAACAGAAAGAGACTGTTTCATTCTTCAATGATAAGTTCATTAATGTATTTGTGAGACCATTCTCTCCCTGCAAAGTGCTCTTTCTGAAAGCTATCTCAGCCACAGTGAAACTTCTCACATTAGAGGAACTATTCTCCAAAGACCACTTCAGTCACACATTTCACCATCTGGTATAACTTCATATAGTCACAAAGAAGCAGTGATTTCACAAATAGGCGGCAAGGGAATTATCCTTTGGGTAGATGGTTGGGGTCTCCTTAGGTCTTTGCAAAAATACTGGCTGACTGAGCAATGCAGGAGGAATCTCAAGATTAAAAGCCCCCTTGGACCCACTGTGGCATTGCAGAAACACAAGAGAGTGACAATACATTCAATGTAAATGTTGACTGAAAGCAAGTATATTGGGGAGAGAAAAATAAATGTAAAAGCACATAAACAATTTGTTAGAATCTGAAAATGCCATTTACATAAACGCATATTTTGAGCGAAAGTTACAGGTATGTGAAAAAGCCTTCACATAACTTCATCCTCAAATTGCTATACAATTGCATTTCTATAGACTGAAAGCATATGCTTTTAATGAGGAAATACATTCGGTATTTTAAGTTGTATCATACCATAGCATGTGTACTATGTGTGCACACATTATCTTCAGTACACTCTGTGCTGCATGGTACATCAGTTGTCTGAATTGTAATTTTCAAGACACAATGTCATTTCTGCAATGTCAGCAGGAAACAAGCAGTCCTGCCAACAACTAAGAAAAAGTGTATTCAGTTAGTGTGGTATCTTCAATGTAACTGTGTCTGTGCCATTGTAACATACAGTAGCTGTGACTTTTGTTCCCTTTCATGTTTATTGATGGATTCTTTTTCAGCTACACATTAGGTGATAAATGCTTTGCAAGCACATTTTGGCATCCATCCATCCATCCATTATCTGAACCCGCTTATCCTGATCAGGGTCGCAGGGGGCTGGAGCCTATCCCAGCATACATTGGGCGAAAGGCAGGAATACACCCTGGACAGGTCGCCAGTCTATCGCAGGGCACACACACCATTCACTCACACACTCATACCTACGGGCAATTTAGACTCTCCAATCAGCCTAACGTGCATGTCTTTGGACTGTGGGAGGAAACCGGAGTACCCGGAGGAAACCCACGCAGACACGGGGAGAACATGCAAACTCCGCACAGAGAGGCCCCGGCCGACGGGGATTCGAACCCAGGACCTCCTTGCTGTGAGGCGGCAGTGCTACCCACTGCACCATCCGTGCCGACATTTTGGCATACCTGCTTAAATAAAATAATAAGGAATGGATAACCAAATGTGATTTTGAAGCATGTGAAATTAAGTAGTGAATACTGTTGGAATAATATTGTGATTTGTATGGAAATCGAATATATGTATCATATATGTCAGTCTTGTTTTTATATAGGGACATACAGTCATATGCAAACATTAGGCAGTTGGGCACCCCTGGTCAAAAATCCTTTTCCAATGAATATCTAAGTGAACAGAAACAATCCTGAACTGTAAATGTTACAGAGTTATAGAGACCTTTCTGAAAAGGCCCTGTGCAAAAGTTTGGAAACCCTTTTGGACTATTCTTTGTTACTCTTTACATAGATGACTGTAGACCCAGGTCATTTATTTGTTAGGGCTTCAATGAGTCAAGTGAATATAATTCCAGGGCTGAAGTAATTCCATGACTTCTAAAGTATCCAACTGCAGTGACTGTTCTGTCTGGTGTTAACAACCATGGGTTCCTCTACAGCAGTTGTCCAAGGATGTCAGAATGAAGTTGGTTCATTTCCACCAAGAAGGAGAAAGCTACAAAAATCTATCTCAACAATTCAAACTGCCTATTTCCACTGTCAGAAACATTATAAAATGGAAGCTAAACGGAACAGTTGAAGTCGAGGCACGGTCTGGAAGACTAAGGAAATGTTCAGATAAAATGGCACAAGACCTGGTGAGAAATGCTCAGCAGAACCCACAAAACAATGCAAAAGAGTAGCAGACACAGGTCTAGCTATTCACAGGACAACAATACAACATACTTTAAACAACAAAGACCTACATGGCAGAGTTGCTAGAAAGAAACCATTCCTACGACCTCAACACAAAATTAAGTGTGTGAAGTAAGCCTTTTGGAACGAAGTGCTTTGGACTGATGAAACCAAAATTGAACTTAAGGTATCTTTTGGAGAAGAGAGGTTTTGGAATGGCTACCCCAGTCTTGAATATTATTGAAAATCTGTGGCGAGATCTCAAACATACGGTACATGCAAGGAGGCCAAAGAATATTTCCGAGTTAGAGGTGTTCTGCCAGGAAGAATTGGGGGAAATTCTAAAAGCGAGAATGAAAAGGCTCTTAACCTTTTCCATTTTTTGTGTTATGTTTAACTTTGTACCATTTAGAGGTCAGGTTCTTCTGTCACCAAGCTATTCACCAAGATATTAATTGTAAAAGGATTTTTGACCAAGGGTTCACAAATTTTTGCATACGACTATATGTGGATTGTACAGAGAGGGAATGGGACACATAGCTTTAAGAGTTAAACTTTTTTTTATTTTTACTTTTATCATGTTACTGCAGCCTTACTATCGGATGCCATCCAGACGCTAGTGGAGGCCAAATTTGTTATAGAGCCTTTTACTGCACATATAAAACATTGATAACAATAGAAATGTGTACATTGCTATGGACAATTTCACCTGGAAAACTATGTCAAGTACAAACTTTGTAAGAGTTACCAGAAAGACCCATCACTTATACTTACTTCACCAATGTTCTGCAGCCAAAATACTGCAGGGGAATATAATTCATTGTAAGAATAAGAAAATGTCCTAAATTGATGATTGAGTATAACACAAATAGGGAGGATGCATTATACCGCTGTGGTCAACTACAGAGCAGGCGTATTTATTTTTTTAAGCGTAGAGCAGACCGTGGTATCGGATTGCACCTTCTGACTGAGGGAGTATAGGGGATGTGTCAGATATATAGTTGGAATGCACAACGACAGCAATTCTTGGTGGATTTGGTGGATCTTGTTCATTCTTGACATGATGACAGGAACCTATGACGTATACCTCTTTATCTTAGCAATACATTTTGTCTTGTTGAAGCATTAACCCAATCTTAGCCTACTTGGAAGATAAAACTGGATTCCTCCTGTATTTGTTCATTCCCAAGTAGACTTTGTATAATAACACCGCCTTTCGGGAGATTGTGAGCTTTTACCTCATTTGCTTGCTTTTTTTTTTTGGACTTCAGGCCTGGTTTCTGTCCAAATTTTCTTCTGCTCTCTGTAAAGCATCTTTGTGAGAGTTCTCTGTAAAAAGCATTAAATTCATAGATTGTAGTTTGGGAATATGTATCGATTTCTTTAAGTTTTTGTCAGTTATATGAACACCTTTTAACTGTATTGTATTAAAAACTTCTGCCAAATGACAAAAATGTAAATAAATAAATTAATAGCATGAAATTTGTCTCCCAACTAAATTTACTCTAAATAACTGAAACTATTAAGGAATTAGGAGCCAATTGCGATAAACGATAAAATAACCCATATACAATGGACAAATAATGTAGGGCTGGTATTGAAAACTAAAAATGAATGTTATTTAAATGTTATTTGAATGTTATTTAAACAGTGCATTGCAATTTTTTTCTATTTTACGTCTTTTTTTTTTTTTTTTACTTCTCTTTAATCCTTTTCCTAACAAAACTCGCTTCGATTCTGAAGTAAACCGGATGTTCCTTTCTGAATCCACTAATTAATCTGGACGGCTGTGATCGAAGCATCGTACGATGCAACAGACCAGCGCTCTGTGTGGCTGTTTAGGATCTTCCTACCTAGGGGTGTCCTATTGTAACCCCAGCGGCGACCTTTTCCCTGCTTTCAACTCTCAGCGCTACACGGCAATGGTCCCGTGACCGCAGCTCTACAGTCTGGCAGGAACGTAGCTACAAACATGGCTGCCCTTAGCAAGTCTATTCCGCACAGCTGCTACGAAATAGGGCATACATGGAGCCCATCGTGTACGCTTTCAACACTCCAGGTGACAGCCGGAGCTTTGGAGGTGTCATTTAAAATATATGCACCCTTATATCTCGTAAGTTTAAATGCTTCGTCTAAACCGCCACCATTTACAAGAGAAAGGCACTAATAGCATGCAAGAACTGTTTGGCTTCTTGCATCGATTGATATTCACTGAACTGCATTTGAGTGCAAATGAGAAACATTAGCCAGCTAGTTAACCAGCTAACTTGATGCTGTCTTTTGTTTTGTTAGCATGTAAAACTAGGAAGCGAGAGTAACGATGTGACAGTATTGAAAATATTGGTATGCAAAATGCATTATTTAATCTCTACTTAGCATACATCGTCATGTCATGAGGCTAAGCTTTATCAGTTTAATCGATTGTCAACTTTGTGTGTACGACTTCTGTAACGTTGGCTCGTTCACTATGGTATTGGTAGTTCTGACAGTTGACAGTTAGCTAGCTAGCTAGCTAGCAAGCTTGTGTGCATTTTCTTGCTGTAATCAAGAGTAGGCTGTGCGCTCATTTTATTATCTGATTATACATATACAATGGCAGTTTCGTCGTAGCTGGCTAGTCTAAATACTTAGAAGAACCACCAGGTAAAGAAAACAGTTTGGTCACTGTTAGGTACAATGTAGCATTGTCACAACATAGTTAGCTCTAGCTACGTTATAGCTAGCTAGCTACATATAGCTCATGTTAGTTACTTAGCAACTGGATTTCTAAACGCGAGCGCTACAGTAAGTAACTCGCTGACGCAATACATAGCTAGCAAGTCTGGCTATAGAGCCAATTAAACCATTTATCCTAGACAATTAAACGCTTTAATGTGAATAACTGTTTTACACTGCATCTTTCCTGGCTGACTAGCAACTGCTTTTTATTTTGAAAGTCTTTGGTTCATAACAATTATTTAGCAACTATGTAGTTACTTAATATAGGATGTTATCTTTGAAATTCTATAATACATTTTTTGGTGTGAGCTACAGTTTATGCCGGTGATAAAGCGGTCCTCTGTTAGCTGCCTTACGTGCATTCTCGCCACTGTATTTAGCTTGCTGTCACTGCGTGCAACATGAAGCTGGAGTTCACCGTTGATGGCTTATGCAACAATGCAACTAAGTCATCAAGCGCATATATAGCAACGATACACCAGCTAACATTACTCTCGTTAGTCAATCTAATTATTTAATTAATGATTTAATTAAATAACTACATTACTTGGTGTCCAGCTTTGTCTTTTAGGGCCAACAGCACTATTACTATACTACTAATAGTTTTCCCTTAGCTTATTTTTGTACATTTTATATCCCTCACCCTGCCTTCCTTCTGAAGAATATCTCTTTGTGTAATTGAACACCCGTCCAACAGTTAGTATAAAAAAACAGGAAAAAGAATGGTGGTGGCCTTCATCCTTACAAGGGTTCAATAGAGGTGTTTCAGAAGTTAAGCCTTATGTTTCTTAAACCCTGCGCAGTGTTGTCCACTCATTATAATAATTTACAAAATAATCAGTAACCTGCTTTGCCACAAAACATTCGAAACCAATCTTATACAGCTTCAAACACGCACAATACAATCCTTATAGAATTAACACTAAGCTAATGCAATTCCCTCTGGCCTCTTCAGATGTGGCTTATACATTTTCTTTACTAATGGTATGTTCATGCCCTGTGACTTGGTGACTTTGGCCCGTGATTTATTCTCACACGGCTGGAGTGTTTGGATGATGGTGCCCCTGTGTCACAGAGCATACTGACACAGTCAGGGACAATGTTTGGAATGTGCTCTACTTGCAGGCTGTACTGCATCATTGTGGCAACAGGGGAATGTAAGAGTTGCCAGACTCTACAGGGTGCTCTGTGGGTTGTGTTTATCTGTGTTGACCTGGGGGTGGGGTGGGAGGGGGTGGTAAACAATCAATGGGTAAAATGCTCTGTCAACTGTTTGGCTGAAAGCTGAAAAGGAGAGTGGGTGGGTGCTAATTGCCATGATAAGTGAAATATAGGCTTGAATGCCATCTTGATAGTGAGTATTGCAATTCCATTGTAATTTTAAGTGAGGAAGGATGACCTTCAGATGGCATCATTCCATGGTAAGTGTTTGCTGTTAAATGCAAAAGACAGGTTTTGTTCACCTGGTGTGTGGTTTGGTGATGGCTGGATGCAAGTTTCAAATGAAGGCTACATACTGCTGCTGTTATGAGACTCCATTCAGTATTCAGTGCCAGCTCCATGTTCTAGATCAGGGAAATGTTCTAGATCAGGGATGGTCAACCTTGATCGCAGAGAGCTGCACAGTCTGCAGGTTTTAGTTTTTTCTTTAAAACAAACATTACTTAGACCAAGAAAACGAGGTGAGGTGAGATGACTGTAATCGACTGCTTTAATTGATCAATTAAGTGCTGAGTAGCAAAAACCAGAACACCCTGCAACTCTCCCGGACCAGGATTGGCTGTCTCCTGCATAGTACACCATTACACCGTAAGCCATTCTTAGATCCCTGCGGTCTATAATACCTGGTTTGTTTTTTAGATTGCAGCCATTCTCCGAAGGCGGAAAAAGGATTACTACTTGAAACAGCTGTTACCTGAGATTCTCCAGTCCACTTCATTTTTGACTGCCAATGGAGGGCTATACATTGCTTTTTTCTGTATCTTGCGGTAAGAAATCCACCAACATTCATTTGTATTCATATGGTTATCGCAAAGCATTTTTCCCAGATTGCTTGAATATTATACATATGCATTAATCATACATTCAGTCATCAGTGTATAATAAGAGATTGAAATAAGTGTATTTTGAGAATGCTCACCTGACATGAATATAGTTAATAAAGAAAGCACAAACGTGAGCTTTTTTTTAGTTGATGCAAATGGTAGGGTGGTAAACCTATGGAAGATCTTGAATACTAACAAAACGCATTTAACACACTTATTGTGATGTTCAGGAATAACTTGAGCTTACAGTGCTCTATATGTTTCACAACATACATCATGAATAATGTAGTGTTTTTTTAATCACTCTGAATCTTTCTGCAAAGTCAGTCAAAACATTTCCATGAACCGGGGTGGCAAAGCCAGACAATTAGTTTGAAGCAGCTAATGACTGAACAACATGGAGCAATTAGAGCAGTGCAGCATTCTGACGGAGGTTTGTAAAAGCCTCATGGCCTTTCTGCACTGTGGAGGTCTTGGGTCTTGGACATACCAAGGCACATAAAGACCTTCTGGAATCATAAACTCAGCTTCTTTGGTAACCGTTGTAGAGATTTTCTCTTAATGAAGGCTTATACGCCTTTGGGGCAATGCAGAGATCAAAGGTGTTGGAGGGTATGGGGATTTGTCATGGTGGACTTGCACGCCTCCCACAGGCAGGACCCATGCTTTGTGGACATTGAACCTTGGGAGACACTGAGGAGCTGTTCAAATGAAACAGCCAATACAATGCATGCTCAAACCACAACACTATTTATCCCACCCATTATCTGTAAACATGCTGATGTTGATACGCCATTGGCTGTGGCAATTAAAACCAATTTTCAACCAATGAGCTTTAATTTTTGTACAGCTATACAATGTTTTGGTACAGAGTGTCGGGCCTGCTTGTCAACTGCTTATTTTGAAACCCGAATGTAAGGACTATAAACCTAGGCAGAGGGTGAGTCAACATGTCAGTGAGCCTTTTTCAATGATAGGAAGAGATTTACAATGGTCGTGTACTATTGCACCTTTAAGGATAGGATAGGATAGCAAATTTCATTTAATCTCAGTTTGATATATGTTTTAGATTGGCCTGGACGCACAGTTGATTAGACTAAGCAGGAGACAGTCCTCCCCTGGAGAAATGCAGGTTTAAGGGCCTTGCTCAAGGGCCCAACGGCTGTGCGGATCTTATTGTGGCTACACCGGGGAATGAACCACCAACCTTGCATGTCCCAGTCATGTATCTTAACCACTAAGCTACAGGCCGCCCATTGTCTCCATTGAAGGATATTGAACGCACAGAAGTTTCTGTCCACCTGCTGGCTTTACTTTGCTGCAACTTAATGTTTTTGAGGTTCTACAGATTATTTAACAGATAATGTTTATAGCTTTTATCCATAATTACAAACATAAATATATATATATTTTTTGCAGGCCATCTCAGTTTTCATACACACAGGAAATGGTTCCAACTTGAAATAATATGAGAATAATCACGATTTATATCTGTCGCTGTTCAAGCTGCTTTGGAGTTGAAGCTCCTTGATGTGTGTTTTCTTACTTTAGACCACAAACCCCCGAAGTCTTAAACCTGCTGTTTCAAAGCAGGCGGGTCATCAGAAACTCTGAAATGTCGTTCATCACACAGAAACACCTGCCAGGGCTGCCACTGGGCCAATCAAATCCATACACTAAAACCCAAACTGTCCCTTTAAGGGTGCTGCTGAACAAACAACCTCCAGGCACCAGTAAAAGTGCCTAGAGCTTTATATACACTGTGAAAATAACACTTGAATCATTATCTCAGCTGTTGCATGAGGCAGAGCTTGGTCCGAAGGGTATGCATTCTTAAGTGTTTGACCTAATGTACTGAAATGTGGGGCTGTGTGGACCTTGTGACCCTGTCTGTTTTGAGTGGTCCTGCCTCAGGGCGGACCAGCCCTGCATGTGTGGAACTTTAAATGCACCCGGGACTGGTCCCTGACAAATGAGCTCTAGTTTACCTCACAATGGCCATTTAACAAGTATAGCTAATTAAAGCTTGAAATTGACAAGTAGTTTATTGGAAAAGTTCAAATGCGGTAAATAAACCCAGATGGTGGTGTTTTCTTTGCTGTACAAAGCTCACACCATGTGGCCTGAAGGCTGCTAGTGTCTGAGCCAGCTATTGGGGGACCGACTATCGTATAAAGTTATTTTTGGCAGTTCATCTTTTAACCACCAAACCAAACTGAGAACGGCATTGCACATTCTGGTTTAAGTAAAAGTTGTGACAAAAGAGCCACTGATACTGCTTTGATTGCTGTTGATTTCATTGGTTACAGAGGTGAAATGTGGGCAATGTGATGGCATGCGTCTTGTTCATTTGTTCATACAAAAAAGCGCCTCTTCCTCTTTTCTCTGCTTTTCATTTTGTTTTCCCAGCACAGGCTGAGGCCACAGTCAGGACAGGACCCTCGTCTTGCTTCCCTTGTTGCATCTTGTTAAGAATGGTAATTCATCCCAAGAACTGCTAGTCCCAAAACACTTGGGAACATCTGATTGGTGTGCAGTGAATTGAATTTCCAATTTCCACTGTTGAGCTGTACCCAGCTCTAGCACAAGCTGGAGTCTGACTTGATACAGTATGACAGCTTCAAATTCTCTACGACCTGAGATGTAGCGCACGGAGGCGGTATGATGGCTTCTCCCCAGATTGAGATAACTGCCCGGACTTCGTCTGCGGTTCTAGCCTGAGGTTTTTCCCCTAAACAAAACACACAGTGTTATTGCTGTGCACCTCTGCTTATTTCCTGTGATCGGCCCTGGCAGGCTTCTGCTTTCTCTTTCCCGTCTTCACTTCGTCACATTGTTTTCCCGCAGATGCCGGTGGACCGGTCTCAGTTGGAGAGCTTGCTGACTCAGCCCATAGCTTGCTTGCAGTGCGTTAGCATCGGCAATGCTATTGTGGTGTGCTGCTTTAGGTTAGCATAGCAAAAAATGCTAATGGAAAACCACCTGGAACCTGGACTAAGCCAGCCACATTTCAGCGCTACAGTGGAAAAGGGGCATAATCGATCTAATGATAATAGCGCAGCCGATTTGCAAATGCGTTATGTCCAACAGAATGCTTCTCCTCTGCTTTTCTCTAACAAAACCATACGCGGGTACTCTTTTATAGAATGAGTTGCAGAAGTAGCTTGTTAAAAGTAACAGGGAGAGTTATGTTTCTTTCCGTGGGGCCCTGGTTGGGGTTGGTGCATGTGGCGAGTCCCGGGTGAGATGTTCCCAGTGCTCCCGAGAGCACGGTACTCTAACCTGAATTCCTGCTGTAAAAACACAGCTGTGTTAATGGATTCCATTGTGCATATTAAGCTAAATAGCACAAGCCTTTTCCTGGAAAGTGGACTGCAGCAAATGTGAAGTCCGCTCATTTGTTCTTTCTCTCTGGTTTTGTGCCTGCTCTTCCCCTGCAGGAGGCTTCTGGGCCGGTTCTACTGGTGGTCGGCGGGTTTCGGGGCTGCACTGCCCGCCTCTTACCTGGCCATCCTGATTGAGCGAAAGAGCAGGTGAGCGTCCGATCCTTCCCCTGTCCGTCCCGTCCTGTGCTGGCCTGGCTGGGCCAAGGCAAGGCCAGCGTCAGACAGGCATGCTAACAGGTGTGTTCTGCTGTGTGGTGCTCTCCAGACGCTCTCCAGTCTACAGGCTTAGCGCTGGGTGACCAGTGAGGATGTTTAGTCTGTTCCTGAGCGAGTGGTTGTCGTTAAATGTAAATATTTTGGGTAAGGCTACATTATAGCTGTGCCCTAATGCATCAGAAGACGCCCCCCGAACACTATTTCTGCTTAATAAGACAGCTAATGAGAACTCAAATTTGGGTCCTCAGTGGGTAGAAACAATCAGGGGGCACGGGGCCTGAATTCCAGAAAAGAGTTTGGTTACAAAATGAAATTGTATAAGTCATCATCTTCATGCATGTTCCCGGTTCAGCAGGAAATGTTAGGAGAGCTGAAGAGTCATTTTTTTAGGTTTAGGGGCTGTATGCTCCTTCTCCATAAATGAAGAAAAACACTCTAAACAGCACAATACTGAGGATTCATGAAACCTGCAAACTTCTGTGGACAAAAGTAACCGCAAATACCCTAACCAGTACCAGGAGGAACCTAGATAATCACCCTTCCTGATTATCTCCTCTGCTCAGGGTCCCTGTGTCTGGAGGGGTTGACAAATCAAAGCTTTGTGAGCCTTAAATTTGGAAAAGTTCTTGCACATTATCCTCTATAGATTTTCTGTGGAGAGCAAAGCCATTCAAACAAGCTGCTGATTGGCCTTGTGTGGTAGCTCTGCTCATGACAGGATTCACAGAGCCCCAGTCTGTCATCCTATCCAGGGCCTCTCACTCAGCACACGGCACACGGAGGGCAACCTTCACATCAGGACGGGTTCAGTTTCCGCTCTTTGTCTTATTTCAGGTTATTTTTATCACAATTCAAGTTGCGCGAATGTATAAAAAGCGAGCAAAACAGAGGAAAGAGGGACTTTGCGGTGCTTTACGGTGAGAGAGGTGAGCTCCGAGAGCCAGAAGTCCTCTCCCCCAGGGCAGCGAGATGGGAAAAGCCTGGAGAGGTTCGGTGTTGTTTACGTAGGAAGGACGCTCGGGGGGGGCCTTCAGTGTCCCGATGGTATCTGCGAGTCTGTGGCCCAAAAGGCCTACTTTGTTTGACAGCGCTGCACAGTCATTTCTCACTATCTATCGCTTGCGGCGGGGTTCATTTGTATTATCAGCGGACGCGCTCCTCCCAGCGCCTCTGAAGAGTGGCTGAGCAGCCGAACCCCCGCGCGTCTGATAGGCCGAGAGCCCGTCTGACAGGCCGAGAGCCCGTCTGATAGGCCGCGAGCCCGTCTGACAGGCCGAGAGCCCGTCTGACGGGCCGAGAGCCCGTCTGATAGGCCGAGAGCCCGTCTGACAGGCCGAGAGCCCGTCTGATAGGCCGAGAGCCCGTCTGACAGGCCGAGAGCCCGTCTGACAGGCCGAGAGCCCGTCTGATAGGCCGAGAGCCCGTCTGATAGGCCAAGAGCCCGTCTGATAGGCCGAGAGCCCGTCTCTGGGAGAGCGGCAGGGCCGGCCCCGGAGAACTCCCCGCCACCCACGCCCGCCGACCTCACAGCGTGACCTGGCACCAGTAACGCTCGGGCTGACCGAGGAGGGGAAAACACTGGACGTTCACATAGTGCAGCGTTAGGCAGGGATCCCTGCGGGCCTGACCCAGCTAGACCGCTCGGTGACGGACTGCTGGCACAGACTCCCTCCCTCGCTCCGTCTCTCCCTTCCTCCCTGTCACGCAGCTGGGGGAGGCTCTGGCCCTCTGTGTATAGAGGGCCCCAGAAACTCACATCATTCCTGGACTGCTACCGCACACCCCCTCCCAGGAGAGAAACCCCCCGATGCTGAACCGCTCCCTGAACCGGCTCTCCCCCCTCGTGGTGCGACCGCTCCCCTCCTGCATGTCAGCGGCTTGCATGGCCGACTGGAGACCACACATTCTAGGAATATAATAAACAGAGAAGAAATTAGATTTACTTTGTCCATTGTAAACCGCTGAAGCATGTGTGCCGTGTGTGTTTGTGTGCTGTAAGTGTGTGTGCGCACCCGTGTGCTGTGTGTGTGTCCTGTGTGTGCTCTGTATGCACTGTGTGTGTGTGTGTGCTGTCTGTGTGTCTTCATGTCTTTATGTGTTCTGGCACTCATCTCGGTCCATCTGCCTGGTCAGTGTTAACTAACATCATAAAACTGAAGAAGGTGAAGCCACACTCAGCGGTTCCCGTGTCCCTGGCGTGTGTGACGCTGGGCGATATCCGATCTGTTCCCAGGCATCTCGCTCTCGTTCCTGATCCTTTCACAGATCCCAGAGCCGCGCCAAACTTTCCTTCCACACTTTTCAACAGCCTGGCGCGGGCCAGGGCCCTCAGCGTTAGCCTGGCTGTCAGTGAGCGAGTCGCCATCTCCAGGGTCCTGTTACAGGTCACCACCGGAGCCGTTGCTGTGGCAACATTAACCCCGGGGTCAGTTTCCTCCAGCTGCAGCGTTGGGTGCACTCTAGATTTAAGGCCGGGGGTCCCCAACCCCCCACTGCCTGGCGCTCGGCTGGTTTTTGTTGTTGCTCAGGACATTTTCGTTAAAGGCATCGAGTACCCCTGGTTTTTTTGGGTCTGAATTGGTTATTGATTTTATGGTGAGGCTGACTGTGGGTTTTCACCCTGTTGTGGACTCCTGTTGGTCTCTCCCTCGAACATTAATTTGTACTTGTGTCACTGTGTTCTTCCCCACGTCAAACCGTCAGACTGCACTAGTAATTTGTTTTGTCCTATGGCCAGTGTCCTACAGCACTCGTGTTTGTGCCACTGTTCCACTAACCGTCCTAGCCTTCTCTCTCACTGCAAAGCTGATTTTAAAACCCGTATTTCAATGCCGGTGTGATCGGACGGAAGTCTTAACGCCTGCGCTGGCGGCCTCCCCACAATAACGGAAGCTTTAATTTTACGATTCTTTATTTTTATTGATACTTTCTGGGCGACGGTGGCGAGCCGCTCTTTCTGTGCCTTCCTGGAGCCGGTGACCCGGGCTGGTGTGGGAGGCTGCAGGTCCACAGGAAGAGCCTGGGCGTGAGAGATTAACTCCAGCGTAAACACGCGCGGGGCCCCTCTATTTTTCCAGGGTCTTTATCGCAGCGGTGGGCTGTGGAGCCAGGCTCCCCCTGCAGCCACCCTCGTGCCCCACAGTCTGCACCGGCTTCTGCTGCGAGAAGTGCCAGTCAGGGTTCATATACTCACATACACACACACATGCATACCACGCACACACACGCACACATGCACACCACATACACACACACACACACACACACACACATATGCACACCACATACACACACACACACTCATGCACACCACATACACACACACACACATATGCACACCACATACACACACACTCACATATATGCGCACCACACACACACACGCGCACCACACACTCATGCACACCACATACACACACACACATATGCGCACCACATACACACATACACACACACACACACAGACATGCACACCACACATACACACACACATATATGCGCACCACACACACACACACACACACACATATACACACACACGCACATATGCTCACCACACACACACGCACATGCATACCACACACATAGGCGTACCACACACACACACATGAATACCACACACATGCTTGTGCACACCACACACACACACACACACACACACACACTCATACACACACGCGCGCACCACACACATGCACACCACACACACATATGCACACCACATACACACATGCACACCACACACACATATGCACACCACATACACATGTGCACACCACATACACACACACATCACACGCATCACACACACATATATGCATATGCACGCACTCACACTGACTGAAAGACAGCAACAATCTGGCGCTCGTTCACACAAGCACACTGCCCCATACCGCCCTTTCCCCCGCGCACTCCCAGACCGCAAAGCCCCGGCTCCTGTCTCCTCCATCTCCCTGCCCTGGCCCCGCCGGGCCCTCCGTCTGAAAAGGGCCGATTTTATGTGGAAACCATCGGCTTCCTGCTTTTGTCATTCCCCAGATCCCTGCAGGACCGCGCAGCCCTGACTTTTATTCCTGTTTTCCGTCTGCGCGTTAAAGCCGGGGATGGAGATGACATATGGTCCGGAGAGGAGCCGCTCCGCAGGGCTCCGGTCCCTGGCCTCTCCTCGCCGCGTCTGCCCGGCGCATTCACCGCGCAGCGCTAGTACAGGAGCTAATGTATGCCGCTGTCGACACCGCGAGGCATTAACACATTCACACAGTCTGAGTCCCAAAAACACCCAGGAGAGGAGACCTCCAAGCCCACATTTCCAGATACAGAAGCATATGAAAATTATTTGTTTTCCCTGGCATGCCTGTGAGACGTAATATCAGTGTGTGTGTGCGCGCCTGTGTGTTTGTTTGTTCACATACTGTGTTTTCAGGGTGAGTATGTGAATAGGTTTGTGGATAATTGATTTTGCTTATGGACGTGCATAGTGTATGTGTGGGCACACGTGCACACATATGATAATGTATGTGAGAGAGAAATAGACTGCATATGTGTGTGTTACATGGACTATATGTGCTTGTATGAGTGTTTGGACATATGCCGGTGTGCTAACAAAGTACGCATGCATTATTTTGCGGCTGTACTACGTGTCGGTGGTCATTTTCGCATTGCGATTTGGCGTCCGTCAAATGTGTGTGGTGGTTTGGAATGCCTGCAGATACAAATGACTTATTCATGATGTTAGTTCTGTGGGCAACTCTCGCACATTCTCACCATGCCAGTCCTCAAATCGCTGTCGTACATTTTCACTTTCCTGCTTTTGTGTGAAATCCATACCGCTCTGCCAGTAGCGCCGTCTGACAGAAACATGACAGGACAATTGGCCTTTATTCTGTGCTTGTCTTTGCAATGGAGTGTGTGTGTGTTACTTCAGCTCTGTCCTCTGGGACCGTCTAGTAAAGATAATGACTGGTCTCCAGTGTGTATTTGTGTGAGCATGTTTGGATGCATGAGCATATGCAGGTGAGCAAGCTTGTGTGTGAGAGAGTGTGAGAGAGTGTGTTTGTGTGTGTGTGTGTGTGTGTGTGTGTGTGTGAGTGAGCATGTGTGTGTGTTTCTGTGTGTGCGTGTGTGTGTGAGGGTGTGTGCATGTGAGAGTGTGTGTGTGTGTGTGTGTGTGTGAGGGTGTGTGCATGTGCATGTGAGAGAGTGTGCGTGTGTGTGTGCATGTGAGAGAGTGTGTGTGTGTTTGTGTGTGTGTGTGTGTTTGTGTGTGTGTGTGTGTGTGTGTGTGTGTGTGTGCGTGCGTGTCTGTAAGTGTCTGTGCATCTCATCTTCACGTGTGCCTGCTTGCGCTGAAGCCCACTCTATCACACACACGGGCACTTGTCTGGAGTGGAGTGCTGGCTGAGACCCTGAGAAGAACCCGTTTGACTTCCAGCTCGCCGGGACGAGGGAGCAGAATAAAGACCCTCCCTGTTCCCCTTCTGCTCCTGCTCCAGATGGAAATCCAATTCCCTTCCTCAGAGCGGCCGTTCGCTCTCCTCCTCTTCCTGTTGTATCTCAGCGACGGTGGCGTGTGGGAATATGCCGGAAGGACGCGCAGTGGAGGAGGACATTGGGCTGGGCCGTGCAGCTCCCTCAGACACGCTGTCACCCCAGAGCACCTCACACTGTCTTAGCACTAGTGTGCTATCTAACAGGCAGGCTTAGCTGCGGCAGACTGATAGCAACCTGGAGTAGCTTGCTGAAGCACATTTACTGAAGCATGTTTATGGAAGCAGGCTTACTGAAGCACATTAACTGAAGCATGTTTATGGAAGCAGGCTTACTGAAGCACATTTACTGAAGCAGACTTATGAAAGCAGGCTTACTGAAGCACATTTACTGGAGCAGACTTACTGAAGCACATTTATTGAAGTGGACTTACTGAAGCACATTTATTGAAGTGGGCTTACTGAAGCACATTTACTGAAGCAGACTTACTGAAGCACATTTATTGAAGTGGGCTTACTGAAGCACATTTACTGAAGCGGGCTTACTGAAGCACATTTATTTAAGTGGGCTTACTGAAGCACATTTACTGAAGCGGGCTTACTGAAGCAGGTTTATGGAAGCAGGTTTATGGACGCAGGCTTACTGAAGCAGGCTTATTGGAAAAACACCAGTGTCTGGGCAGTGGAGTCTGATTTGTATCTTATTGCGTGAGACAAAGAGACCTGGGCTCTGAATATATTTTTTATTTTGGCCGTCAGTGCGGTCAGAAAACTCCTGAGATGTCAGCAAATTTCTTTCCCAGTGTACCAAGCGGATGCCATCTTACCAACTCGCCAGTGGTCTGTCAGTTGGTCAGACCAGAGTTTGGAAACATTTTAGATTAATTTATCTTTTTCCATTTCCTCCTTTTCCCCTGTAGAGTGTTTTGCAGTCGGCACAGGACGTAAAAAAAAAGCAGCTAAAGGAGTTTCAGCCGACGGTGAAAAAAAACGCTCACGAGCCAGAGGTTTTTTGGCCGCAGATGTAAAAGCCATTCTCTGGGTTGCTAGGCTCCCAGTGTGCCCTGAGTGCTCGTTCGCGCAGCCCTGCAGAGTTCTCCTGTTTTTATACCTGGAACACAATTTTATTGCTTTGTTGGGGGCGGACTGATTTCACTTGTTAAACGACTTAAAAAAAACTAAACAACAACACTTGTTCAGATTTATTGGGATGGTTAGATTTCCGCCTTTGCAGAAGTTTTCTGTTATATTTTGTGGTTCTGGCAGTTGAAATCTGGGCCATTTTTGGTAACTAATAGTAAGGGGTTTGGTGTTTTGCCTGTTTGTCTTGTTGAATGCTACCGTGCTCTTTGGAATTCTGCACCGCAAAGTGTAAGCTATGGATAAAAGCATGTTTTGTTTTAATGGGATCTGGCAGGTTGCCTTGAAGGCTGGGTGAGCGCTCCCTAGTTTTTCTTTTCCAGTGAATTCATAAGAGAGCAAATTAGTTCTGTGGCTCACGAGTGAGACTCGAATGAAAGGTGTGTAATCCATCCTCAAACAGTGTGGTTTTAAGCCTCCTCATGCTTGTGTGCTCTGTAAACTACAACCGTTAAGACATTTTACGGGAGGGGGCTGATCCCATAATGGAAATGTTGTGAATAATAGTGTCCTTGTTTCCAAATGGACAGGGCCCCGCTGGCCCCATACATTGTGTGCACGGCAGCTAAATAACGAGGGACATTTCCTCACATTCGCGTATTTTCCAAAAGTAGGTTTCTGCGATGACCACATTTCCTTTAGCTCTCAAGAGATGGAGCAATGCACGCTGTTCCTACGAAAGAGCAGGATTGCGATTTCAACACAAAGTTTCACAACTACCGAAGTGCTCACTTCGCAATGTATCTCAAACGCCCACACCCAACCATATTTTTGCATTTATGTGGTAGCTTGCTACTTCATGAGGGAAAAATCCTCTTTCTTAGACGAATCGCTACAAAGACAATAGTGCTTTACCATGCAAGTGTAAACTATCAACACTGAATGAACAAGGCCAGGCTACCTGGTTAGGCGTAAGCACAATGTCCCTGCTGAAAAGACCAGATGGGATTCTAAGATGCTCTTAGCTGGTCATACATGTTCTGTGGCTGTTCAAAGCCGGTTGAGGCTGGCGCTGTAAGATGGTGGCTGAACTGGTGGCCTCTGCGACTATAAGCTGGGCAGCTGGTGAACTGCTGGTCGACCAGCTAAAACCAGACAGACGTGTTGAAAACACAGCGTAATCAGCTTGACCAGCTTAGACTGCTTTAAGCTGGAATTGTCAGCAGGGATATCAGGCTATGGTAATAAAGAAAGGACAAGCACAACGCTTCCCCTTTCTTTGTCTCAGAGCAAATCCATCATATCTACATTTGGTATGAGTCAGTTTACCACAGGCAGGCCTCTCTGGTGTAGCGGAACTATAGCACAGACAGGTCATAAACCCATGGCTCAAGACTTGTGGTCAATAGCGAGTTTGTGCTTTTCAGTAAAATTGCGTAGTGCTCACATTCCCAAGTATGCAAGATGTATGGTATGGCCTCATTCAGGGTTTATGTGTCCCTGATTGCAGGTTGAGTTACTATGTTTACCATTTCTTGGTGTGGTCTTACTCCTGTGTCTCTTTTCTCTGTGTTGCAGGAGAGGACTACTAACAATATACATGGCCAACTTGGTAAGAGGACTGACAATTTCACCAATAGGCACATAGGAATTGTGCTATGTTTTGCAATAGTTTTTGTTTTTAGCTAACTGTAGCTTGTTAGTTCGACCCTGATAAACGTGGTATTGGTCTTGGAAAAAAATACCAGGACTTAAAATTCCTTCACGATTAGGCATAAACCATTGCTAATGACATGACATGGCAGTCTTCAGCATTGCGCACTTCAAAGTTGAAATGTTAACGCATTGTATGGAATTGTACCTTTGCACATGAAATGCGGCAGAACAAATCTTTTCTGCCGTATCGGAGCAGGACCTTCTGAGCTCAGTGGAGTAGGATGAGAAGCTAAATGGCGCAAATCAGTGTGCAGAAAGGCCATACGAGTACACCAGTGCGTTCTGCCAAAAGAACGGTCATCACAAGCCCCAAAACGGGCTTGTGGCAGGAGTAGAGGTGTACTGGGCAAATAAGTGGCAAGATATCTCCTCAACAAGGAGATTGTGCTCTACCTGCATAACTAAAAGAAAACCAAAAAGTACCCTAATGGTCAGGGTCATTTATTTTTACAAGTCCTTCAGAACTGAACCGGGGAAAACTGTGGCTAACCTTTCTATTAGGCGGCTTGCATGCATGTGCCCTTAACGGCACTATCCACAACGGGGGAAACAAACAAAAAAAGTCGCCTTCTGTAAAATTTAGGACACCGTAGCTTCAAATGGTGCGTCTGGCATGCGCTGGATGACTGGAGCGGAGAGCTGATGCTTCAGGGAACGTCAGGGAACTCTAGATGCACAGGAAATGCCTGACACATGAACGAGGTGGAGGGGGGGCTGCTGACCGTGGGTTTTGCGTTGGGGGCGGGCGGTTTCTCGGGGCGACTGGATAAATGGTGTGTATTTTCCGGCAGGCTGTCTGGCTGTGAGCGGGGAGGTGATTAATCGTAATTAGTTAAGTCTGACCATTAAATGAGAAGCCCCAGGGAATTTGCGGGATACCGGGGGCTGAAGACAGCTCCAAAACGTCTGGGGTGTGGGGGGGGGGGTGGGGGGGGTGGCAAGAGGGGGGGGGCAACCACACTCCTGAGTTTTACTGCCTGAGTTACATTAAGGCCTGAGCCAGTCATCTGGTTCTGAGCAGCCAGACTGCATGTGCCATGGGAAAAAATGTTTACTTAGTTTCTGAGTGTATATGATTTCAAAGGGATATTTGAGGTTTATTTTAATCATTAAGTACAATTATGTTCCCAAGAAGTTACTACAGTGCACTGGTCATTTGGGATAGTTTACTGGCTGTCAGATTTGGCGTTTCACCTTCTTTTAGGCTAGTGGCTTGTTTGGTGTCAAACAAAGGCAGTAGGCTACTTCATCAGGAAAGAATTTTCCTTTGCTTTGTCTTATGATATAAAAAAACTGCAGGAGTATAGAACATAATTGCTATATGTATGTATAAGTGACCAGGTTATATAGTAGTTACACAAAGTTCAGTTTTCTCCTTTCTCTTTATTGAGGAGGCTCATAAATGGTGAAAGACGCTTGGCCAATGGGCAGTGTCATACCTCAGTATTATGACCATGACACCTGTGCCCCTCCAGGGCTGTTCCTAAAGCTGAAAGGGGGAAGCATTACAGTATTTAAAGCTCGTTTATTGGCATCTGCTCCATCTAATTGTGTACACTCATGCGAAACACGCTCTTCAGACTTTTATTGACCGTGCTGGAGTCTTTGCTCGAAGTGGCAAGGTCCTGGAGCGTCTGGACAATTGTGGTTTTCGACTGAGCTCACAGCTGTAAGTCTTCTTCCTGGAAACGGCTCCCCAGCTGCCAGCTTTTTCCCTGTACGACGCTCCACCGCACGACCGCATTTTTCACCATATGACCGCATGTCTGACGCTGCGCTCCCACCTACACAACAGCTCTCACCGTACGACCGCATGTCTGACGCTGTGCTCCCACCTACACAACAGCTCTCACCATACGACCGCTTGTCTGACGCTGTGCTCCCACCTACACAACAGCTCTCACCGTACGACCGCATGACTGACGCTGTGCTCCCACCGACACAACAGCTCTCACCGTACGACCGCATGACTGACGCTGCGCTCCCACCTACACAACAGCTCTCACCGTACGACCGCATGACTGACGCTGCGCTCCCACCTACACAACAGCTCTCACTGTACGACCGCTTGTCTGACGCTGCGCTCCCACCTACACAACAGCTCTCACCGTACGACCGCTTGTCTGACGCTGTGCTCCCACCTACACAACAGCTCTCACCGTACGACCGTATGACTGACGCTGCGCTCCCACCTACACAACAGCTCTCACCGTACGACCGCGTGACTGACACTGTGCTCCCACTTTCACCGCTGGAAACGATGAGACTGGGGGGGCAATGGAGACAGAACTGGCCGTTGATACTTCCTGCCTTCCCATAACAGCTTTGTGTTGCTCATTTTAAGGGCTCTCCCGGTGAGGGACGCGTATAGGTCTCTTGGTTTCGTGCTCTGCCGGAGCAAGTGGCCCCCTGAGCAGCTCCTCTGGCTCTGGGCTCAGGCCTCTTGGCTCCAGGACTCTGGGTTTTCTCCCAGCACAGCTGTGATTACAGTAGGCCAGTGTGTTCTCTGTCACTTTTCTCACTTCTTTGCCACACCTACACAATGAATTATGAGCGTCTAGTGAATTACTGGTGTGTTTGTGTGTGTGTGTGTGTGTGTGTGTCTCTGCATCTGTGTGTGCATATTAATGCGTGTATGTGCTCCATTTGTGGATCTACCGACACAATGAAGTGAATAGATGAGTTAATTTCCTTCTGCATTTTAAAGTGTGCCCCAAGTCAAGACAAAGGGGTCTCAGACCATTGTGATTAGGACCGTGCCCTTGCCCAGAGTCTGGAGGCACAGCTTTTACAAGGACAACAGTGCCGTGTATCGCAAAGGGCACTGCAAGATGTCAAGTTAAAAATAACCAGACCGTCTCCTCTTTAGCGCATTGTCTGTAGAGCGCTCTGCGCGTCTTTATGACAACCCGATGTAGCTCTTGCTAATAAAATGGTAAATATGAAAAAAGTAAGTGCAGAAGTGGAGGAAGAGAAACGAGAAGTGAGGTAATAACTGAACGGGTTCCAGGTCTCCTATCAGTTTACATTGTCCACAGCCGAGCAGAGATTCTGTGTAAATACAGCGAGGCCACAGCACAGGATGCCAAGGGCGCGGAGGAAAGCACGGAACTTCCAGTCCGTCGACTAGTTTCTCTTAAAGACCTAATTTTGTTTTCCACTCTGTTAGCTTAACATAAAGTAATTAGGGGCAAATCGATTCGCACTGAGGAATTTAATCTCACGGCAGCACGAAGCCCTACCTCTCTCCAGAGGTTACGCCATCTCTCCTCCGACATGTCTTCTTTAGATAAGGCTGTCACGTCGCGTTTAAGGGAGAGCCGGAGCTGTCTTCCGGAAAAACCTCTCCCAAATGAATCGCGGCCTGGCCGCGAACAGCCCAGATAACTGCCGAGCCTGTTCACCGCGGGTTGTGCGCTACGTTAATTACCGGCGAGACGCTGAGCCAACCTGCCGGCATGAACGTCGAGTAGAGGTCAGAGTGTGGTGAACTGGGATTGGGCCGCAGTCTTGCGTGTCCGCTAGCGCGGGTGTGAATGATGAGTGCCCCTGGTTCCAGGCCCATGTTGGGGATTAGCGCTAATTGTATTCCAGGATTTTTTTTTCGCAGTACACCGCCTAACCCTCAAATTTATCTGAAGCCAAAATGGTGCATTTTACAAAGCAACAAGAAGCTTGATGCCATTTGTATGAGTAACCTATATGAATACTGCAGAGAGCCCCATGGCTATAATTGTCCAGTAAGCTACAAGTCTTTTTTTATCCCTTCAATTGAGGGAATATACATTACATGGTGTCTAGGAAACCTTACCATTGCCTGGCAACAATTACTCAAGGGTGGGATGCAGTTAGCCATTGAGCTACTGCCAAAAAGCAAACGTGGCTTTTTTTTCTTAGCTAATTAATTTATATGAATGTAATTTTAAGGAACCTCCGGCATCACATTTTCCAGAGCCAGCAGATACGCTCATGTATCCCCTCAATTAAAGTGTAATCAGTCCTTTATGCGCAAATATTTTAACAGCTGATGTCTGTGAATTTTCACACAGTGTATAGGACCGCTGAAATGGAAAAGGAACAAATACTACAGCGCTTCGAGTCCAGGGATGTGGATGAATTCTCCCTTTGCAGTCGGAAAGTGTATGATAAACGCCTGCACCTATGGCAATCTATTATACAGACACACGATATACGCGGGGCCTTCGCCAGCTATTAGTCGGGAGTGAGCTGAGCTGAGCCCAGTGCCAGGCTATAGGGGCAGGGCGCGGTGTTGTATAACCTGCCATAGTATGGAGAAAGTGGGAGGGTTTAGCAGACACGTGAAAATGATTCTAGAGCTGGGCTTCCTGCTGAGAGAAAAACATAAGCGAGAGGAAGGAGAGGCACTCATTAAGTTTCAGACTTGACCCCTGACCCCGGGTGCTCAGTAGGTTTAAATCACTGAGTAATGACGGGGGCATTTCTTGGCAGCTGGGGCCTGACCGGGCTAATTGGCTTTGATGTGTTCGCTCCGGGACACCTTGTCCCAGGAAAGCTGTTCCTTCATCCCAGGACAGAAAGCTCCGCGCGGGCCGGAAGGACCAGAGTGTGAGAGGATCCCAATTTCCCAATCCCAACTTTCCCAAAACTTTGCACCTCAAATCGTTTGGTCAGAAAACAATGAAAATGTTTTCTATGTAACTTAAAATCAACCTAAAGTAGGGCAAGTGAAAGGGAGAAATCCCTTTGCCTGGGAAAGTACGGCATAGAGAATGGAATTCTCCGCTCACATGAGTTAGAGAGCGATACAGCGTGAGTCTAACTTCAATATTTAAACCCAAGAATTTTCTGGATATGCGTTTTACAAGAAACATGTGTATGCGCATTAGTACTACTAGCCATACAATTCATATTATTGTTATTATGTTTTTTTTCCACGAATATTCACTGTGCTATAAGGAGTAATGCGTTTTTAAATTCATTTTTTACTTGTAGCAATCTCTGCTTAATCATTAAACGCTTGTAACATTCTGTCTCTCCCGTCTGCCTTGGAAACCGCACTTTGCATCATATCAGCAAAGCGGCGTGAAATGAAGAATTAGGGTTGAAAGGGGGGTGGGGGAGAGGGCTGGAGGGTTCCTCTTCCCTGGAGGCCCAAGGCCTTTTCTTAACTGTATCTGTGCTCTGCGTCTCCAGCTCTACCGGTCACATATTCCCTGCACTCAAAACATTCCTCTGCTTTCTCATTCCAGACAAATTGACCTGCATCTGAACGCCTCTTATTTCCCAATCCCTGGCTGCTCTTTCAGCACGTGAGTGAGGTGTTTCAGCATCAAAGGCTGTTTTTTCTCCGCATTCGTTAGCCATTATCACGCTAGCACCTATTTATCACTCAAACAAAGGGAAAGAAAGGCAGCGAGAGACATCCAGAACCTTCCCCAGGGCTGGGAGTGTGAGGAAAAATGGACACTGTGAAATGTTTCCGAGCGTAAACCGTTGCGTTGGACAATATAATTATACCTGGCGAAGACCTTTGCAGGTTAAAGCGATTGCACCGTTTAGGAGCATTTGATACAGTCTCGCTTGGCTCATCGTGCTAACGTGCGCTTGTCGTTTTCATTTGCGCTCTTGTTAGATCTGGTGCGGCTTATTCTCTTGCCGACAATCCTGCTTGAAAGTGAAAAATCCTTTCACGGATGCTTGCCACCATCTCACGAATTTGTGAAAGCCTTTTAGTTTTCAGCGGGAGAGCCTGCCACAGAAAACGGAGCTCCAGGTCTCCCCGGTCACTGCAAGCTTCTGGGGAAAGAGAGTAAAATGATTCAGCGGGACAGGGACACGTGTGACTCAGGGACCGTGTCACACCCAGCGGCGGCAGGGGAACGGAGCAGGTGTCAAATGCAGCCGGAGTCACTCCGCTGAAGCCCCACGGTTCCAAGATTTCCGAGGAAAAGACGACGTGTTTGTTTGCTCCTTTCCACCCAAGGCAGCTGCGGCATCCTGTGATCAATAATTGCTCACTTAAAAATGTTTTGGAGGGGGGGGGGACTATGGGGGTGTTTGTGAGTTTTGGCCGGTTAGTGCAGCGCGTGTTCATTCAAGGCGAAGTGGAACAGCTCTTTACGTGTTCTCATCTGTTCCTGATTTCTGCGAGCGGCAGTTCGGCTGCTTCTGTCTGATTCATCCGCCCCGGCTGTTTTTGTGAGCGGGGCTGTTGACTCTGAGCTGTTCGCCTGTTCTGTGACTGCCCTGTTCGTACCCTGCCCCAGTGCCCTGTCTCTCACAGGTTAGGAGGTTAGTGTGTACTGTACACTTAAGTTCTGTTGCACTGCTTTCTTACAGACTTTTTAAGGTATGACTTTTATTTGCTCTGTTTCAGGAGTAGAGAAAGTGGAAAAGTAATGCAATGGAGCAGGGCAGGTGTAGGGAAATTAGTTTTGGAAATACGTGGAGCAGTTTAGCTGACGTTCTGACTGCACCCACTGCAAGGGAGGTTTGAGCTGCAGTAGTCTTCCTCGTTTTATTTACAGTACATTTCTGCTGTGAGTTCACCTGTTCTACATAGTGCAGCTCACACATGCACACAAACTCACAAACTACTCACAAACTACTCACATACACTCTCACACACACGCACACACACTCACCCACACACACACTCACAGACTCACACACAGACTCACTCACACACACACACTCTCACACACACACTCACAGACTCACACACAGACTCACTCTCTCACACACACACACACACACACACACACACACACACTCACAGACTCACTCACAGACTCACTCTCTCACACACACACACACACTCACAGACTCACAGAATCACACACAGACTCACACACACACACACACACACACGCACACACACACACACACAAGCCATGGGTGAGACAGAGTTGTTCAGGTGGACTGCATTAAGCCTGTCCTGCATGGAAAGCTCTAGTGGAATAGCACAGTTTGAGGTCTTGTGGGAAACGGGGTCCTGTTCTGCCGCTGGCCTCTAATGGCTTTCCACAGTTAATTAGTGGGAAGTCAGTTTATTGTGTGTGTGTGTGTGTGTGTGTGTGTGTGTCTGTGTGAGTGCATATACGTGTGCATGCGTTTCTGATGTCCTTTCGATTCTGAGGGAGTCAGGCTTAATTACTCATATACAGTATTCCAAATGTGAATCAAACCTGACTGCAGGAATGCCCCTCTCCCCCGCCCCCCTGCTCTCCACAGGGAGAGATCGGGGAAGGTGTGGTTTTGGGTGGGAAGCGGTTTGGCTGGCGGTGTGTTTTTGTAAGGCCTGTGCCCGCACTGCTCTCTGTAGCTCCGGTTCACACAGACCCCTGAGGAGGGGCAATTAAAGGTGCGGCGAGCACAGGGTGGGGGCGCATACCCAGCATTCATGCTAATTTAGCCCTTCCCCGAACCCCCAACTAGAGCCGTCATTAACTGTATTCTCATGGGCCCATTTGGCTCCAGAGAGACTTTGCAATTCTGCGCCATTTGTATTTTCAAATGGAGCAATTGAGGCAATTCAGGTAAATGCTCCTAGCCCTGGGGTTCAACGTGGCTGTTCCACCCTCCCTGAGCTGAGATCACGGGGCCCCCTGGCCTAGCGTTAACCACTGCTCCGCACAGCTGCCCAATCACACGTGAGCATACGTGTCACAAAAATAACCCCACAGCAAACTGCAGCGAGCTTAACACATGTAGCTATGTAGCTGTGTACATCCGACACAGCCCTTGTTTTTTGTCTTTCCGTTTCCCCCCCCCAACAGTCAGTTTTATTCCTGTTCTTCCCCAGACTTTGTCCAGTCCCGGGCTGTGTTTTCCGTGCTTATTTTGGTCCCGCGCTACGCAGTTCTCCCGCAGGTCTTTGAAGGCCCTTTTTTAGCCCTGGTTTGTTATTTGAGAATGGATGTAATCCTCCACTCGGCCGCTGGTTCTCAGGGCCTGTTCTAATTACAGGGTCAGAGGCTCACCGGCTCGTCAATCACTGGGTCATTAGTGCTCTTTAATGACCCCCCCCCCTCCCCCCGCAGCGGGACCGGCCCCAGGCCTGCGGGGCCGTCTCTTCCCTTTCTTTCCCCCCTCAATGGATCCTCAGTTTTAAGAAAGCCCATAAATCAGCGGGCCGGGACGAGGGGCCTAATTGCGCGTCGGCCGTTTTCACACCGTTGACCGTGGCCCTCGGGGCGCCGACCGTGCAGTCTGGGGCGACCCTGTCACCCTGCCCCGCCCGAAAGGTGCTCACACGTCCCCCTCGCCCCCAAGGGCCCGCTTCTACTTTATTTGCTTTCACTGCGTGACCGGCTCCACTCGGAGCTGTGGTTAGACGCTCTTCGGCCTTCTGAATCATTACTATTCATTTTTCCTTGGTTTTATTTTTAAAGTAGAAAGGCTGTGGAGGCAGCGACGGTGACAGAGATGCGGCGGGCAGCCGCGGTGCGGGGCGGCGGCTTCTGGTTCGGTTGCAGAGTCTCCCGCACCCTTCTGTCCCAGAATCCTCAGCGCTGGGAGAACCCGTGTCTGTGCGTGAGGCGGGAGAGCTAGGCTAGCTGCTCTGGTTTGGTGAGGGGGAAGGCAGGGCGTATAGCCAGATGGTTATCATCTGTTTAAGGAAGATAGGTCAGGGGTGCACTCTCACCCCTGAACACCTCTCCTGCCGCAGTGCCACGGCATGTAGAAGACGCTCCATGGCTGTTCTTGCCGAACAGGGACGGTGAGTGGGGCTCTTCAGAGATGGGATAAGGGTGGCTAAGTGGCCTCATCCTGTTTTGAATCCGTGACCTGGTGATTTTTATCAGTCTCTCCCGCTGGTTATATTCTTTTCACCCGAGGCCACCCCCTGAAAGGCCCTCCCAAGCTCCAGTCCATACTGTTTGGGAAGAGTGTAAACAATGAGCTCCGACACAGCAGGATGGAGTTTATACATCCCTGTCGTTTTATGGGGAAGGTCACCGCCGGGAAAGAAAGCCCATGTCTTAATTCTGCTGGGTGTGGCTTCACTTTTCTGGCCCAGTAGTTGAGTCTGAATGTTGTCTTAGTGTAGGCTTTTTTTTCCTTTTTTTTATTTAAAATTTTTTTTTTTTTTTAAACCTATTTCTGAGAATGCCAGAATAGCACTCTAAATATTAATAAATAAATAACTGGACACACACTGTGTGTAAGTCCTGTGGTGGTCTCTCCCTTTCACCCCGAATACACTTTCTCTCTCTACCTCCACTTTTCTCTGCCTTCTCTCTTTCTCCTTCACGCTTCCCCTTCTCTGTCCTCCTCCCGGTGTCTTTCCTCTTTCGTTGTTTTAATTTCTCTCTCTCTCCGTTTGGCTCTGTTCCTCGCTCTCTCTCCCTCCCCTCATACCGTCGGTCTGAATGGTCCGCCCTCCCTGCAGGCTGGAGAGGAGTGGTGTAGGTTTAGCCGAGCTCAAAGCTGATACGGCTCACTGCTCAAAAACAAATACAAACAAAAACAAACCCTTTTTCAACATGTTAATTTCCTCCGTCATCCAGAGCAGCTCTTGCCTGCGGGAGTCATGTCACTCAGAATCAATCACCAGCTCATTTTTAGCATGATCAAATCACAGAGGATAACTTCCACAGACATGAAAGTGTATTTACATCATTCCTGAATTAAGGTTGGTTGATTGAATGCACTCACACTAATACTCAAGCAAGCTTACACACACACATGCACACACACGCGCACACACACACACACACACACACACACACACGCACACAAGCCAAACCAGTGTTAATTGTTACGTTGGCTTCAGAAAATTAAGAAAATTGTGATCACGTACCGTATTTGCGCTCTTTGACCTGAAAGGGTTAAAGGAAATGTGTAGGGAGGGGCGTGGGGTGTGTGCGTGTGAGGTAGAGCAGGTCATGTCTCTGCAGATCAAAGTCCTAATAAGACATCATCACAAGTCATCTCTCCGACTGCTCCCCAGTGAAGTCAATTGAGCTCCGTGGTTACCGCGGATCCTTTTGCCTTAAACATTCCTTGGTGGCTATGATCTCAAAATGTCTGGGTTTTTAATGTGAAACTCAGACGCTTTACTTTTCAAGTCTTTGGGATCTCAAATAAGCCTGAGCTATATGGTAGGAGCAGCGCCACGTTAAATCCTCATAGCGCAGCATGGCGTATCACCTTTTACACGTGATTGAAAGGTCATTTCTCGGGCTGGATGAGGAAAGGAGGGGGATGCTGAGAGACTGATAAGATGACTTTATGAGCGTTCTCGTTGACTGAGAAGTCCCTCGTTTGAAAGCCGTTTGCAGGTGGTGTCGCTGGGAAGTGTTACGTTGGCCCTGACTCTCGGACTGACTCGGCGGCCTTACGGGTGGAGTGAATGGAATCCTGGCCGATCACGTGGTGGAGCTGAATGCCCTTACGGTAGTTGGGCCTCTGCTCCAGCCTCCTGCCTTAGAGCAGGCTGTGTCCAGCCTGCAGGAATGTCTCTCCCTCTTAAATGGCCACTCGGTTGCCAAACGCATATTTCGCCGGATAACAACAGGGCTTTATTTTTTTTTCCGAGTCGGTGAAACTCAATGTTTCTTCTGTTTTGTCATTAAAAGCAAAACGGAGAGGTTTAAGTGATTACAGGAATTAGGAATGTTGTGATTTGCTTGGGTCGGAAGAATATGTTTACTGGAGAAAACCCTGTCTTTGTTGTTTCTGTCCCAGATTAAGCTTAATTGTGTAAACCGGGGAGATTCCAAAAAAACAATATGCTGTAGTATTATTTACTGAAAGGAAGCAGTATGAGGAGTGATATTTTCACCCTGTTCTTTGGGCTCAGAGCACTCTCCTGAGTGATATTTTCACCCTGTACTTTGGGCTCAGAGGCTCTCTTGACTGGTGCTGTGGGAGACTTGGGGCAGGGTCAGTAGAAGGTGGTTCACTGCAGGGCTAGTGTCTCCTTGGAGCAGGGTCAGTAGAAGGTGGTTCACTGCAGGGCTGGATGTCTCCTTGGAGCAGGGTCAGTAGAAGGTGGTTCACTGTAGGGCTGGATGTCTCTTTGGAGCAGGGTCAGTAGAAGGTGCTTCACTGCAGGGCTGGTGTCTCCTTGGAGCTGCCACAGAGCTGCTCAACACTCCCTGCCGTTTCCCCCCACAATCACAGTGACATGTGGCTTTAATATACATTCGCTTTAAAATGTGGAGCTTATTAGACGGCCATCTGCTAAACAGCAGCAGCAGTACAATATTAACATGATTAGGATGGTTCTTACAAATGAGTTCATTTCCCCGGGTGACTGCAGCGCATTAAAGAGACTGTTGCTGACACGCAGTCAGATGTGTGAGCGTGTGTAGACATAAAACGTGTGGCTTTCCTTCTACTGTACATCATGTACTGATTATAATACTCCAGAATGTCCCTCAAATGAGAAAGAGCAGATGAAACCACTATGTATCCCAGTGGTGAAGTCATTGGGGAGAAAATGTCCTGTTTATGGTGTTTGGGCGGCGTCAGTTTTGATAATGTTAGTGTTCTCACAGGTTTGGTGTGGAGCGCGCGCGGTTGTGCGTGTCGCTGTGTAGCTGCTGTTTCTGTAACGGTGTGTAGCGCACAGTGAAGTGAGGCAGGGGCTGGTACCTCCAGGCACTGATGCGTGAGCTTTCAGCACAGATCTGAGAGATTAGGATAAATCACACTGCTCTCACTGCCCCCTCAGAGTGCCCCGTTTGGTAGCGCTTCTGTTTTTGTCCATATAAGTGTGTGTCTCTGTGTGTCTCTGTGTGTTAGTGCATCTGTGTGTATATGTGTATGTATGTGTGTGTTTGTCTGTGTATGTGTGTGTATGTCTTGTGTGTGTATGTGTATGTGTGTGTGTATGTCTGTGTATGTGTGTGTATGTCGTGTGTGTGTGTGTGTGTGTGTGTGTGTGTGTATGTATGTATGTGTGTGTGTGTGTGTATGGATGTGTGTGTGTGTGTCTGTATGTGTGTGTCTGTGTCTATGTGTGTGTGTGTGTGTGTGTGTATCTGTGTCTATGTGTGTGTGTGTGTGTGTGTGTCTGCGTGTGCATTGGGCCTGTTCTGCTGGGGTACAGGTATGGATTTAGACTGTAGATGTAGGCGGCGTACATGTAACTGCTTGGGTGTTTTGACGTTGCAACCTTTCCAGATAAATGGCCAGTCAGCAGTGGGCCTGATACTGACAAACATGGACATTTGGAGATGTGCTCGATTTGCTCGTCTGTGCTGTGAGTCTGCGAGCCTGTTTATGTTTTTTTTTCTGTAAACTGTAGAGCTGCACTTAAGAGGTCTTTGTTTGCATACTGTTGATGCCTAAGTGGTCTGTCAGACAGACTACTGCATTCTTATTTGAATTGTGTGTGTGTGTGTGTGTGTGTGTGTGTGGGGAATGACTCTCCTCTCAGTGGAAGTTATCCTCTGTGATTTTTTTATCATGCTTAAAATGAGCTGCTGATTGATCGTGAGTGACATGACTCCCTCAGGCAAGAGCTGCTCTGGGTGACGGTGGAAATGAAGTGGGATGTATTAGCATGAATCGTCTCCTGACAAGTCTAGTCACATCTCCCATGAGCTGCACGTTTCTGTTTCCCTCCTCCCCAACCGATTCTCTTGCCCTTTTCTTTGGAAATTAATGGAAAGAACAGCAATTAAGGTGTCTCATTCTGCTAGTGGACAAAATACCAAATTAGAATGATCTGGAGCTGCCTAGAATTCAGTTTTTCTCCAAATAAATTGCGAATTTGGGTCCGAACGGTCCCCATGCCGGGATCTTCCCGGTGCCGTCCGGTACTCTCATTGAGCGCGCCGCACTCTGCCGGTTCCTAAAGTCCGTACAGACGGAGCTCAGCGTTCAGCTTCACGGGATAATTCGCCGTTCTCGTCTGTTACGGTAAACACACCGTCTACCAGTGAGAACAGAGAGCGACTGAGCGCAGAGAGCCAGCCTTGGACGCGAGCCCAGGCGAGCGTGTGGGAGAGATCCGCTCTCACGTGAACTGGGCTAACGCCGGGGGCCAGCGCCGGGCCCCAGGAACGCCGTCCTGAGCTCTGCCACTGCTGCAGTCAGCAGACCTGTCCGAGCGGTTTTACATCCCGTCCCTTCACCAGGCCTGTAAGCGCTCACTTTCCAGGCTTAAAGTGTTCACACTTACATGGCATTCATGAAAATGTGTGGTTTTCGCAAAGCCCTGAAAACGCCTCCGTGTATTACTTTCTTGGTTTATCATTTCGAAATGTAAGCTTGGCCTGTCCTTTTCGCTGAATTTGATGTATCCTGACGTGAATTATTTGCACCCGAGACGTCGGCTGCGCCCGGAGTTCTGATGCCCATTTATGGGAATGCGTAATACTTTCCACTTTTCGGGAGGGAGGAAATATGTTTAAAAGAAAAAGAGCGTTTTGAGTTTCATTCGTGGAGTTAAAATGGGGGAACGCTTGTGACAGCCTTCACTGTGGAATACAGACAGAGGTCCAGCTATTTAGGAAGTGTTTACACCCACTATGGCAGATTACATTTCATATGTCTCTCTCTCTCTCTCGCTCTCTCTCGCTCTCTCTCTTTATCTTTCTTCATCTTTCTCTATCTCTCTCTCTTTCTCTATTTATATCTCTCTCGTTCTCTATCTCTTTCTCTCTCTCTTGCTCTCTCTATCTCTCTCTCCAATGATTCTATTTCTGCCAATTTTATATTATACGCATGGTCCACCAAACATGTTGTTATGGTTTCCTAAAGGAAAGGAGAGTTCTGAAAGTCATCACTAATGATGCGATGATGCCGTGCTCAAGGCTAAGATGTGCGTGGGAGTGCTTATGCAAATAGCAGTTCAAAAATGATTGGCTGCTTTGATTGAAATCTAAAACCTACTTTAAAGCTGGAGCCAAATCAAACCGGCTTGTTTTGTCTGGTGATTATTTCTGGGAGCGCATTCAGGAAATGCCATGTTTTACAGGTTTCATATTTTCGCTTACTCGGGACATGTTAGAAAATGCAAGCATTTATTTTTTTGTCCTATGTGCGCGCGTGTGTGTGCGTCTTTTTTGTGCGTGCGTGTGTGTGTGTGTGTGTGTAATGTATTGTTCATGTATACATATGATAAGTGTGTGTGTTTGTGCATGTGTGTGTGTGTGTTGTGCATGTATACATATGGTAAGTGTGTGTGTGTGTGTGTGTGTTGTGCATGTATACATATGATAAGTGTGTGAGTGTGTGTGTGTTGTGCATGTATACATATGATAAGTGTAGTGTAATGTGTTGTGCATGTATACATATGATAAGTGTGTGTGTGTTGTGCATGTATACATATGATAAGTGTGTGTGTGTGTTGTGCATGTATACATATGATAAGTGTGTGTGTGTGTGTGTGTTGTGCATGTATACATATGATAAGTGTGTGTGTGTGTGTGTGTGTGTTGTGCATGTATACATATGATAAGTGTGTGTTGTGTGTGTGTTGTTCATGTATACATATGATAAGTGTGTGTGTGTGTTGTGCATGTATACATATGATAAGTGTGTGTGTGTGTGTGTGTTGTGCATGTATACATATGATAAGTGTGTGTGTGTGTGTGTGTGTGTGTTGCTCATGTATACATATGATAAGTGTGTGTGTGTGTGTGTGTGTTGCTCATGTATACATATGATAAGTGTGTGTGTGTGTGTGTGTTGTGCATGTATACATATGATAAGTGTAGTGTAATGTGTTGTGCATGTATACATATGATAAGTGTGTGTGTGTGTGTGTGTGTGTTGTGCATGTATACATATGATAAGTGTGTGTGTGTGTGTGTGTGTGTGTTGTGCATGTATACATATGATAAGTGTGTGTGAGTTGGTATGTTTGTGGTTAGGCAGCTGTAGGCAGAGGCAGAGCCTGCATTCCCCTCAGGGTTGCTGTAGGAAGCAGAGAGGAGGCCTTGTGTTTCCCTCTCTCCGCTCCACTGGGAGACCACACAATTAACACCTACCGTTTCAGAGGGACATCGATATGACACATCCTCTCACAAGGCACTGTAACAGGATCTGACACTTTTCTCAGGAAAACGCAGATATATGCGGATCGACGGGGTGTGAGTTAGGGTCAGAATCTTTACTGACGTACGTAGGCAGTAGTCCGTTGACCAGACCAACAGGAGCACCAAAGCTACAATAGTTGTCTTTCTGTAATGTAGCTATCCCAGAGCACGGGAGTAAGGGGGGGGGTATAGCATGTTGTGACATTGCTGAGCAGGTTTTTGAAAGCCCTTTCGCAGTTGGATTTGAACAGTTATTGAAGCTGCTATTATATGAAATTCGGCTTTATCGTTAATCCTGCCTTTGGCCCAGCCAAACTCAGTGACAAAATCCTGGCCTAAGCTCTCCTGCTGAACGGACTCCTCTCCATAACTATTTATAAAGAGAATGCTGCTCCGACCACCCCTACAACCATATTTAGCGGTAACCAGAACCTCCGCCGGGATTAGGGACAGGGGTGCGATCAGGGAGGACTGGGTTATTTTTACATCACAACTCATATTTGAGTCTTTTTAGAAAAGGAATTTCTGTAACTTTAATGCTTTCTTTCTGCACTGCTTCACCGTAGCGTTCTTCATTTCTTCCCTCAGACCTTATCTCTCTCTCAGACACACACACACCAAATTCAAATAAGAATGCGGTAGTCTGTCTGACAGAGCATTTTGGCATCAACAGTATCTAAACAAAGACTGCTTAAGTGCAGCTCAAAAGTTTACAGAAAGAAAATCCATAAACAGGCTCACGGCACAGATGAGCAAATGTGTCCGTGTTTGTCGGTTTTAACGATCTCCTCCTCCTGTTGAGCATTCCAGTTCCAGCTGACTGTCAGGCTGTTTGTTAGCCGTATAAACATGCAAATGAAAAAGGGATTGTTTTGTTGGCCAGGTTAGCCCCCGCGGGCCGCGCGCGGTGAGTAGTGTGCGTGTGTTTGTTGTTGACTCTCGGTCTGGTCGTGTGGAGGGATGGCGATGCGGTGTGTGTGAGTCACGGTCTGGTCTGTGACTCGGGCGAAGCCCTGCGCTCCCTCTCTTCCGCCCGCCTGCCCTGCGGGCTTCCTCTTCTGGTGCCTCCGTACGGCTGAATTAGGGAAAGCGTTATTGGGACTGACATTTACAAGCAAGTGGCTGGGTAATGGGGCTGTAAGCGCGGGAGATAAATGTCCGCCTCGCCGGGTGCTGTGTGAGGCAGGGGAGCTGCGGCTCTGTCTAGACGAGGAGCCGGTCTGGGAGAGGAGGTGCGATTGTGGGAGCTGTCTAGAGGAGCTGGTCTGGAAGAGGAGGTGGGATTGTGGGAGCTGTCTAGAGGAGCTGGTCTGGAAGAGGAGGTGGGATTGTGGGAGGTGGGATTGTGGGAGCTGTGCGGAGCTGTCTAGAGGAGCTGGTCTGGAAGAGGAGGTGGGATTGTGGGAGGTGGAATTGTGGGAGCTGTGCGGAGCTGTCTAGAGGAGGAGCCGGCCTGGAAAAGGAGGTGGGATTGTGGGAGGTGGGATTGGGGGAGCTCTTCAGCGCCCCAGCCCAGGCGTCCTGGTTCTTACTGCTTAATTGAAAAAGCCTGACCGAGCTCCAACTGTGTGCCGTTGACAAATTCAATAACAATATCTGGCTCATGGTCTTGAGGTGAAATTATCTAAATTGTATGCCCTTGTTAGTGCATTAAATTGCAAATTTAATACGGTAAACCTGAATCAAATTATCCCGTCATATCCAGCAGGTCGTTTAAACAAACATCTACTCATGTTCCCTCCTTCCCCCGCTCGCTCCAGCTTTAGCAGATCTGAGATCTTTACTAGACCAGACTGATGTACGGAGGTATGCAGGCAGTTTTCTGTGCCACTATGTTGCCCTCGTTTGATTTACGCGTCGGGGGGGCCCCCGCTTTCATCCCGACTCCAAAGCGATTCTCCTGGAAGCCAGAAGACATCTTGAAAATAGAGCAGTAGGTTCGCCTCGTGTTTAAATTATCCTCCTTTCGCTGGGCGTATTTTTTTTCTGCTCCCCGTTCTACTCCATTACGCCGGGGACCAGTTTGATTTAAGCTGCTAGAAGATTCTAGAAGAGTTAAAGGAACAGGGTCTGCGCATTGTGCGTGGTTCCCGCCCGGGGCTGCAGTAAGGCAGGGCCTTCCTGCTAGAGCGGGCGGGATAGGGTTAAAGAAGCCCGCAGCCAGGAAAGAAAGAGGCTGACGTTTTACCCAGAAGTGTGTTTGGTGTCTGCAGTCTGACTGATTTCCTCTGGTTAATCACTTCAGCCTTTTTTTTTCTGGGTAAGCGGGCTGTGTCGCTGGGGACGACCCCAGCGGTGCGGCTGAGCTGCTTTTGAGCCATACCTCACTGTTTTTACACGTTACCTTTCGGCCAATAACAGGCCGGGTTCTGTGCCGACTGGCCAATAAAACCCACCCAGGGGTGTGTGAATTGCAGCTGGGCTTGTTGCAGCCCTGGCCAGGTTCCCTCATACCGCCAGGGCGATGACATCACACCTGGACCACGGAGCCACCATCACTATAAATCCATCATTTTACTGAACCTAATGAACCGCGTCATCGGCAAGCCGGGCCACGCTGAAGTGGCTAAAAGACCTCTGGGACATTAGAAGCTCGATGCGCTCCGCCACACGTAGCCATCGCAACAAACTACGCAATCGTAGTCCTGCGCCGGCCATCGCGGCCGTGTTCTCTTCTTTGTGTTCGCCTCACAGCGACGGTTTCTGAAAGCAGGAAGCTTCTTCGTGGTTACCGGTGCGGGATCGCTAATCCCGTGTCTATGGACACGGTTTTATGTCGTCGGCCCTTAATGATCTGTCTGGGGGGTGGGTGATCCACACCGGGCCCTTAGCCCTCCATTCAGACCCCGGCCTTATTAAATCCCCCGCCGCCCATGTAAGTGTTGAGTGGCATTGTCCCTGCGGGGGGGGGGGGGGTGCGTCTCCCTGCCCTCTGCGGGGGGGGGGGGGGGGGGGGCTCTTGTTGCCACGGCTAATCTCCTGAGTGACACGCAGGACGGCCGGAGCCCCCCCCCTTCATCGCGCGCGGCTCCGCCGTGGTCCTGACAGGCCTGGGCGCGGGGCGAGGGCCGCCGTGTTGAAGCGCTGGCTCCCCCGGCCCGCGGGAGAAAGAGACAGTTCCGCCCCACTGCCCCCGAATGAGTCCGAGCGAGCTCCCTCCGGCAGAGGTCCCGCTCCGGCCCGAAACATCCTCCAAATACGCTGGTGGGAAGAGCCATGAAAGGAGCTCATTATTTGGGACACAAAGGGGTGCACCCCCCCCCCCCCCCCCCCCCTCTTGCCCTCTGTTTGCGGGGCAGGCCAGGACAAGTGGATTCTCCCGTTGCCATGGATGCCTCCCGGTTTCCCGGTCGTCCCCGGTCGTCCCCGGTCGGGTTAATGAAACGGCGGCGCTGGTGGAGTCAGCGTGGAACGCTCCATTGCCGCGCTCCGTCCCAAGGTGAAGGTGCAAGTTATATTTTCCATCTCAGACGAAATGGAGTGCAGCGGAGTCATGCTTCAAGGCCACTTAAAACATTACAAGTTTGGAAGTATCATATTTGTACACAAGCCAAAAAACAACATGCCAGAAGGAGAATTTATGATGCTTGTTTATTCAGCACGGACAATTTCAGGGGATTTTTCTTCCACGCTGGACGTTCTGAGGGGGAGAAAAGTGCAGCATTTAGTGTAGATGATTTTGGGATCTGGCGATGGCTGCCGACCGGGGACAAATAAAGGCTATTTAGAGGGGTGAGGCGTGGACCTGGAGCTGAGGGGGACCCCCCCGGCCCTTTGTCCTGGGGCCCACATCCCAGCATCCCTCCTCTCACATGCTGCATGAACAGCATGCCTGATTATCTGCCACATTACCTCCCTTTGAAAATCAGGACCTACACACACTGTTACACACACGCACACACACTGTCTCTCACACACAGTCTCTCACACACGCAGTCACACATACCCACAGTCTCACTCACTCACACACACACACAGTCACACACACGCACACAGTATCTCACACACATACACTCACTCACACACACACACACACACAGTCACACTCTCATACACACACATGCACACTGTCTCTCACACACAGTCTCTCACACACGCAGTCAGACATACACACAGTCTCACTCACTCACTCACACACACACACACACACACACACAGTCACACACACGCACACAGTATCTCACAAACACACACACACACACACACACACAGTCACACTCTCATACACACACTTGCGCACAGTCTAAAATGCATAAGCACACACACACACACAGTTGTGGAATGTGTGCGTGTGAGCTGTGAGTGAGTCTTACTTTCAGCTCCAAGGGCTCTCCAGAAAAGTATTACAATTGCTCGTGCCCCGGCAGCCTGAGAACACTCAGCTCCGCGGAGCAGCGATCACGTTCTCTACACCAGGCAGCTTTATTACACAAATCCCTGCTAACTCTGTGCGAAATCCCCCTCCACAATCACGGCCCAAACAATGGCATTGTTCAGTCCCTTATGCAAAGCTTGCTGTTCACAGTATAGTGAAGGGAACTGAGGTGCCACACCAGTCCAGTTCAGGAACCTGCCGACCCTTTAGCCATTTGACCTACAGAGCTGGAGGAAAGCATTTTAACAGTGACCAAGTCTACATACGTGCACCGAACTCCCAATAACGATCCGTGTTTCGGTTAGGCCTGTATTATGATCATGACTTTACGCGCATCGTGAAAGGAATGTAATAACCTCATTGTATTCCTGTGTACATGGTTAGCTGAATATTCAATTTATGTGCGTCGATCAGTGCTAAAGGATGGTGCTCTAGTTCCTCCATGTGTTTAAAATTAGGTGGGTGTGAAAACTTTAACACGATAGATCTCACATTCTGACGTTGTCGTGGCCGTCCCCATGGGTGTAGATCTATGAGCAGATTTCCCATCTCCTATCCCATCTCACCCATTGTGAGTAATAATTGGTATTAAAATGAATCACGACTTACATGCACACGATAACATCAATAATGCACTGCTCTCCGGGCCTTCCACCTGTGTCTAATTAGTTGTTTTTCGACTGAACTCTGCACCTTTCATTTTGTCTGCTATAAACCATAAACAATATTTTTTTTACCGTAAATAACAGTCATGCTGGTTGAGAAATGAAAACTGAATCGGTGTCTCTTGTTTCCAGGCGACAGAGACGATATTCCGAATGGGAGTCACGAGAGGAGTCATTAACCCCATCAAACACGGAGAGGTAGGTCCCGGGACGGGATCAGCGCTCCGAACAGGATTCCCATTAACCACGCTACGCACGAGCGTCAAAGCCGGAATGGGATCAGCCCTCAAAAGCTCTCCCCGATAACAAAACACCTCCAACAAAGACACCCTCGCCCTTTGTTCAGCGCTGATTGGCAATTTGTCAGAGGGGTGATTGAGATGGTTTCTCAAAGAACGAAAGAATGAATGAATGAAAGAAAGGGAGAAAGAAAGACAGAGAGGCTGGGAGAAAGAAAGCAGGGTATTAGACCATTGATATCATTACCCTCTCTGTGGCCAGAGAAGTGGAAATGAGTTTATTGAAATGAAAAAATGGGGTGTTCATTCTTCGTTCCAGAAAATCTTCCTTTAAAGTGGAAGCTTCGTGTGGCACATTTCATAACGATTGCGCTCGCGATGTGTTTCACAAAGCGCCCGTTGTCTCATTTTCATCAACAGATTTCTTGGGCTGCTCGACACTCTAATTTATTTAGTCGATAGTTCTAGTGTTGTCATTCCTTCCTCAGAATGAGACATCTATGTAGCGCAACAAGGATTGCTTGACGTATGAATTATCACACTCAAATCGGGCGCACTTCACGGAGCATTGAAATTCCATTGATATGAAAACAATCTCACTGTTTGGGACCAGCCAGTAAAAGAGTATTTTAAGACGCTATTTTGGGCCTCTTTTAGGCCGAATATTGGTGCCCGGTTCCAAGGTGCTATTGTGGCCGTTTGTAGGTGACACAGGCGGAGGGCCTTTGTGGAGGCGTCCGCGTCTCGGGTCTGGGAGCAGAGGCGTGGGCTCCCCTTCCGCTGCTTTGTCCCCCTGAACACCCGACACCCTGTCTGCGGGACGGTGGCTTGTGTCTCCCAGTCCCCGCGGTCCCCTGCTTTCTCTCCGTTTCCTCCGCAAGAAAAGAGCTCTTTTCACAAGCGTCCGTTTCAGGAGGTTCTCCATTACGCCCTCGGCTCCCGCCCGTAGTCTTGCCGTACGCTGACAAAGAACTGCCAGCCCGTTGTGTGCTGTGAAGTGCTTTCACACAGGGAGTGTTTAAAGGGTTATTCGGGATAATATCCGAAACGCTCTTTGTGCTCACAGTTGACATGCCCGTCTGTTAGCGACGGCAGTATCGGCATACAGTCACATAAGCTTCCTTGTTTATCACTGCTGTTCATCTGTGGTCGTCCTGCATCTTGCCTTTGAAACATAGTGGCAGGGGTTGTTGTGAACCTCCTTCTCACTTTAATGATTTGGGCACTGAAGATGTCTGATTGAGGGACGGTCAGTGGAGACGGTTCTGTTGCCTGTGTGCGTGTACACTCACGGATAGCACATGCGTGTGGTCAGAGCCCGCACACGTGCACACTGGTACCTCCCTGCTGGCTCCCCCCCAGGCAGTGGCTGTACAGAAAGTGGTGTGCGGTCAGGAGGGGTGTTTCTGTGGACTGTGTTCAGATGGTGCCGAAAGACGCAAGAGCAAGCATCAGGGTCAAGTTTGTCTCAGGCTCATATATGTCACGCCTCAGGCCCATATCATGCTTGTATTAAGCCTTGTCTCAGGCTCATATCAGGCCGGTCTCAGCTCAGTCTCCGGCCTGTCTCAGGCCTGTCTCCAGGACCAGCCTGATTAGGTTAGGTACGGCCAGGGCGGTCTCAGGCTGGTCTCAGGTCAGTCTCCAGGACCAGCCTGATTAGGTTAGGTACGGCCAGGGCGGTCTCAGGCTGGTCTCAGGTCAGTCTCCAGGACCAGCCTGATTAGGTTAGGCACGGCCAGGGTAGTCTCAGGCTGGTCTCAGGTCAGTCTCCAGAACCAGCCTGATTAGGTTAGGTACGGCCAGGGCGGTCTCAGGCTGGTCTCAGGTCAGTCTCCAGGACCAGCCTGATTAGGTTAGGCACGGTCAGGGTAGTCTCAGGCTGGTCTCAGGTCAGTCTCCAGAACCAGCCTGATTAGGTTAGGTATGGTCAGGGCGGTCTCAGGCTGGTCTCAGGTCAGTCTCCAGGACCAGCCTGATTAGGTTAGGTACGGTCAGGGCGGTCTCAGGCTGGTCTCAGGTCAGTCTCCAGGACCAGCCTGATTAGTTTAGGTACGGTCAGGGCGGTCTCAGGCTGGTCTCAGGTCAGTCTCCAGGACCAGCCTGATTAGGTTAGGTACGGCCAGGGCGGTCTCAGGCTGGTCTCAGGTCAGTCTCCAGGACCAGCCTGATTAGGTTAGGTACGGTCAGGGCGGTCTCAGGCTGGTCTCAGGTCAGTCTCCAGAACCAGCCTGATTAGGTTAGGTACGGCCAGGGCGGTCTCAGGCTGGTCTCAGGTCAGTCTCCAGGACCAGCCTGATTAGGTTAGGTATGGTCAGGGCGGTCTCAGGCTGGTCTCAGGTCAGTCTCCAGAACCAGCCTGATTAGGTTAGGTACGGTCAGGGCGGTCTCAGGCTGGTCTCAGGTCAGTCTCCAGGACCAGCCTGATTAGTTTAGGTACGGTCAGGGCGGTCTCAGGCTGGTCTCAGGTCAGTTTGCAGGACCAGCCTGATTAGGTTAGGCATGGTCAGGGCGGTCTCAGGCTGGTCTCAGGTCAGTCTCCAGAACCAGCCTGATTAGGTTAGGTACGGTCAGGGCGGTCTCAGGCTGGTCTCAGGTCAGTCTCCAGGACCAGCCTGATTAGTTTAGGTACGGTCAGGGCGGTCTCAGGCTGGTCTCAGGTCAGTTTGCAGGACCAGCCTGATTAGATTAGGTATGGTCGGGGCGGTCTCAGGCTGGTCTCAGGTCAGTTTCCAGGATCAGCCTGATTAGGTTAGGTATGGTCGGGGCGGTCTCAGGCTGGTCTCAGGTCAGTTTCCAGGATCAGCCTGATTAGGTTAGGTATGGTCAGGGCGGTCTCAGGCTGGTCTCAGGTCAGTCTCCAGGACCAGCCTGATTAGGTTAGGTACGGTCAGGGCGGTCTCAGGCTGGTCTCAGGTCAGTCTCCAGGACCAGCCTGATTAGGTTAGGTACGGTCAGGGCGGTCTCAGGCTGGTCTCAGGTCAGTCTCCAGGACCAGCCTGATTAGGTTAGGTACAGTCAGGGCGGGTCTGTGCCAAAAGAACAGCGTGTCCGGCCGTCGCGCGGGCCCATTGTTTGGACGGCTTGGCAGCGCTCTTCTCTCTGTCATTCCTCTGTTTATTTTCTCTGTTTGATAGGCACTTGTTTTTCTCTTTCCGTCCTGTTGCGGTTAATCTCTGCTGGCTCCTGTTGCCACGACGAAGGGCTGATTATTAGAGCTGTACGGGGAACAGAGCTCTGCGAAGCCTCTGCTTGCCAATCGCAAGTTCATTCGTCTGTCAGATGGAAAAACAGGTTTTACAGACACCCCCCTCCCCCTACTCAACACACAATACACAATGGTTTTTTATAACTTATTCTTAAGTGCATTTTTATCGTCAATATCTAGTTTAAGTTTAGGAGATTTATCCGAAGGAATTCTATACCCTGGGCGGAGTTTGGCCCAGATTAC